>NC_042957.1:650511-735511 GCF_901001165.1 Salmo trutta | reverse complement strand
CTACGCATGTCTCTCTCTAATATCAATATGCCTCGTCCATTACTGTCCAGGTTAGTGATTACTGTTTTATTTCATTATAGAGCCTCTAGCCCTGCTCAATATGCCTTGTTGTTCCACCATGTTGTTCCACCTCCTACATATGCGATGACATCACCTGGTTTAAACGTCTCTAGAGACTATATCTCTCTATGCCTAGGTTTACCTCCAATGCACTCACATCCTACCTTACCTTTGTCTGTACACTATGTCTTGAATCTATGCTATTGTTCCCAGAAACCTGCTCCTTTTACTCTCTGTTCCGAACGTGCTAGACGGCCAGTTCGTATAGCCTTTAGCCGTACCCTTATCCTACTTCTCCTCTGTTCCTCTGGTTATGTAGAGGTTAATCCAGGTCCTGCAGTGCCAAGCTCCACTCCCACTCCCCAGGTGCTCTCATTTGTTGACTTCTGTAACCGTAAAAGCCTTGGTTTCATGCATGTTAACATTAGAAGCCTACTCCTAAGTTTGTTTTACTCACTGCTTTAGCACACTCTGCCAACCCGGATGTCTTAGCCGTGTCTGCATCCTGGCTTAGGAAAACCACAAAAAACCCTGAAATCTCCATCCCTAACTATAACATTTTCTGCCAAGATAGAACTGCCAAAGGGGGCGGTGTTGCAATCTACTGCAGAGATAGCCTGCAGAGTTCTGTCTTACTATCCAGGTCTGTACCCAAACAATTTGAGCTTCTACTTCTAAAAATGCACCTTTCCAGAAACAAGTCTCTCACTGTTGCCGCTTGCTATAGACCACCCTCTGCCCCCAGCTGTGTCCTCAACACCATATGTGAATTGATTGCCCCCATCTATCTTCTGAGCTCGTGCTACTAGGTGACCTAAACTGGGACATGCTTAAGACCCCGGCCATCCTACAATCTAAGCTTGATGTCCTCAATCTCACTCAAATTATCAATGAACCTACCAGGTACAACCCCAAATCCGTAAACACGGGCACCCTCATAGATATCATCCTAACTAACTCGCCCTCCAAATACACCTCTGCTGTTTTCAATCAAGATCCCAGTGATCACTGCCTCATTGCCTACATCCGTAATTGGTCTGCGATCAAACGACCACCCCTCATCACTGTCAAACACTCCCTAAAACTGTTCTGCGATCAGGCCTTTCCAATCGACCTGGACGGGGTATCCTGGAATGGCATTGACCTCATCCAGTCAGTAGAGGAAGCCTGGTTATTCTTTAAAAGTGCCTTCCTCACCATCTTAAATAAGCATGCCCCATTTAAAAAATGTTGAACGAGGAATAGATATAGTCCTTGGTTCACTCCAGACCTGTCTGCCCTTGACCATCACAAAACATCCTGTGGCGTTCTGCATTAGCATCGAATAGCCCCCGTGATATGCAACTTTTCAGGCAAGTTAGGAACAAATATACACAGGCAGTTAAGGAAGCTAAGGCTAGTTTTTTCAAACAGAAATTTGCATCCTGTAGTACAAACTCAAAAAAGTTCTGGGACACTGTAAAGTCCATGGAGAATAAGAGCACCTCCTCCCAGATGGCCACTGCTCTGAGGCTAGGAAACACTGTTACCACCGATAAATCCACTATAATTGAGAATTTCAGTAAGCATTTCTCTACGGCTGGCCATGCTTTCCACCTGGTTACCCCTACCCCGGTCAACCCCCCGGCACCCTCCACAGCAACCCGCCAAAGCCCCCACCATTTCTCCTTCACCCAAATCCAGATAGCTGATGTTCTGAAAGAGCTGCAAAATCTGAAACCCATACAAATCAGCCGGGCTAGACAATCTGGACCCTCTCTTTCTAAAATAATCTGCCGAAATTATTGCAACCCCTATTACTAGCCTCTTCAACCTCTCTTTCGTATCGTCTGAGATTCCCAAAGATTGGAAAGCTGCCACGGTCATCCCCCTCTTCAAAGGGGGTGACAATCTAGACCTAAACTGCTACAGACCTATAGCTATCCTACCCTGTCTTTCTAAGGTCTTCGAAAGCCAAGTTAACAAACAGATTACCGACCATTTCGAATCCCACCGTACCTTCTCCGCTATGCAATCTGGATTCAGAGCTGGTCATGGGTGCACCTTAGCCACGCTCAAGGTCCTAAACGATATCATAACCGCCATCGATAAGAGACATTATTGTGCAGCCGTATTCATTGACCTGGCCAAGGCTTTCGACTCTGTCAATCACCACATTCTTATTGGCAGACTCGACAGCCTTAGTTTCTCAAATGATTGTCTCGCCTGGTTTACCAACTACTTCTCTGATAGAGTTCAGTGTGTCAAATCAGAGGGCCTGTTGTCCGGACCTCTGGCAGTCTCTATGGGGGTGCCACAGGGTTCAATTCTCGGGCAGACTCTCTTCTCTGTATACATCAACGATGTCGCTCTTGCTGCTGGTGATTCTCTGATCCACCTCTATGCAGACGACACCATTCTGTATACTTCTGGCCCCTCTTTGGACACTGTGTTAACTAACCTCCAGACGAGCTTCAATGCCATACAACTCTCCTTCCGTGGCCTCCAACTGCTCTTAAATGCATGTAAAACCAAATGCATGCTATTCAATCGATAACTGCCCGCAGCTGCCCGCCCGTCCAGCATCACTACTCTGGACGGCTCTGACTTAGAATACGTGGACAACTACAAATATCTAGATGTCTGGTTAGACTGTAAACTCTCCTTCCAGACTCACATTAAGCATCTCCAATCCAAAATGAAATCTAGAATCGGCTTCCTATATCGCAACAAAGCATCCTTCACTCATGCTGCCAAACATTCCCTCGTAAAACTGACCATCCTACTGATCCTCGACTTCGGCGATGTCATCTATAAAATAGCCTCCAACACTCTACTCAACAAATTGGGTGCAGTCTATCACAGTGCCATCCGTTTTGTCACCAAAGCCCCATATACTACCCACCACTACGTCCTGTATGCTCTCGTTGGTTGGCCCTCGCTTCATACTAGTCGCCAAACCCACTGGCTACAGGTTATCTACAAGTCTCTACTAGGTAAAGCCCCGCCTTATCTCAGCTCACTGGTCACCATAGCAGCACCC
This sequence comes from Salmo trutta, assembly GCF_901001165.1. NCBI lineage: Eukaryota > Metazoa > Chordata > Actinopteri > Salmoniformes > Salmonidae > Salmo > Salmo trutta. Next base: position 732,429 of record NC_042957.1, on the reverse strand, counting down.
ACTCGTAGCACGCGCTCCAGCAAGTATATCTCATTGGTCACCCCCAAAGCCAATTCCTCCTTTGGTTGCCTTTCCTTCCAGTTCTCTGCTGCCAATGACTGGAACGAACTGCAAAAATCACTGAAGCTGGAGACTCATATATCCCTCACTAGCTTTAAGCACCAGCTGTCAGAGCAGCTCACAGATCACTGCACCTGTACATAGCCCATCTGTAAATAGCCAACCCAACTACCTCATCCCCATACTGTTATTTATTTATTTATCTTGCTCTTTTGCACCCCAGTATCTCTACTTGCACATTCATCTTCTGCACATCTACCATTCCAGTGTTTAATTGCTATATTGTAATTACTTCGCCACCATGGCCTATTTATTGCCTTAACTTACCTTATTTGTACTCACTGTATATAGACTTTTTGTTTTATTTTTTCTACTGTATCATTGCCTGTTCGTTTTGTTTATTCCATGTGTAACTCTGTGTTGTTGTATGTGTCGAATTGCTATGCTTTATCTTGGCCAGGTCGCAGTTGCAAATGAGAACTTGTTCTCAACTAGCCTACCTTGTTAAATAAAGGACTTGTTCTCAACTAGCCTACCTGGTTAAATAAAGGTGAAATAAAGGTGTATGTGTGTGTGTCGGTCTCTCTCTCTCTGTGTGTGTTTGTACGTGTGTTTGTGTGTGTGTGTGTGTGTGTCTGTCTTGCTTTCTATGTGTTTGTTTGTGTGTGTGTCTGTTTGTCTCTCTCTCTGTGTGTGTATGTGTGTGTGTCTCTCTCTCTCTCTGTGTGTATATGTGTCTGTCTCTCGCTCTCTGTATTTGTATGTGTGTCTGTCTGTCTGTCTCTCTCTCTCTCTCTCTCTCTCTCTCTCTCTCTCTCTCTCTGTGTTTGTTTGTGTGTGTGTGTCTGTTTGTCTCTCTCTGTGTGTGTGTGTCTGTTTGTCTCTCATTCTCTGTGTGTATGTGTGTCTGTCTCTCTCTCTCTCTGTATGTGTATGTGTGTCTGTCTCTCTTTCTTTCTCTCTCTCTCTCTCTCTCTCTCTCTCATTCTCTGTGTCTCTCTCTCTCTCTCTCTCTCTCTCTCTCTCTGTGTGTCTCTCTCTCTCTCTCTGTGTGTGTATGTGTGTGTCTGTCTCTCTGTGTGTGTGTGCCTGTCTCTCTCTGTGTATGTGTGTGTGTGTGTGTGTGTTCCCCAGGCCCAGTCTTGAGTGCTTTTCCTGTTTCCCTGGAAGGCTGTTCTGATTGGCCAACCCAGGGGACCCCAGATATCATGTTTAGCCCCAAACCAACATGCATCCCTCATCCTGCACAGCCTGCCGTGTGTGTGTGTGTCAGAGCGGGTTTGGTGCGTTCAGGCGATCACAGTCTCTGCACTTTCTGCTAAAGTGGTTTAGTCTACTCAGGATAGGCTGATGGGGTGTGACATCACAGCACTTTGTTATATATTTTAAAGATGAGCCCAGAGCCTTCACTTCCCTTAATGAACACACTACTCAGAGAGGGTGGGTCTGTGTGTCTGTGTGTGATGAGCCCAGAGCCTTCACTTCCCTTAATGAACACACTACTCAGAGAGGGTGGGTCTGTGTGTCTGTGTGTGATGAGCCCAGATCCTTCACTTCCCTTAATGAGCCTAGGTGTAATCATACCAACATACATACCAGCATATTGATAACGCTACGCGCATACGCAATACCCTCGACCATTGCTACTCTAACTTCCGCGATGCATACAAAGCCCTCCCCCGCTCTCCCTTCGGCAAATCCGACCACAACGCCATCTTGCTCCTTCCATCTTATAGGCAGAAACTCAAACAGGATGTACCAGTGATGAGAACCATTCAACGCTGGTCAGACCAATCGGGAGCCACGCTTGAAGATTGATTTGATCACGCGGAATATGTTCCGGTCCGCCTCAGAGAACCACATCGACCTATACGCTGAATCTGTGAGTGCGTTTATAAAGAAGTGCATTGGAGATGTTGTACCCACTGTGACTGTTAAAACCTACCCTAACCAGAAACTCTGGATGGATGGAGGCATTCGCGGAAAACTGAAAGCGCGATCCACCTCATTTAACCATGGAAAGAGATCTGGGAATATGGCTGAATATAAACAGTGTAGCTATTCCCTCCGCAAGGCAATCAAACAAGTGAAATGCCAGTACAGGGACAAGGTGAAGTTGCACTTCAATGGCTCAGAAACGAGACGTATGAGGCAGGGTCTACAGGAAATCACGGACTACAAAAAGAAATCCAGCCACAACACGGACACTGACATCACGCTTCCAGACAAACTCAACACCTTCATTGCCCGCTTTGAGGATAATACAGTGCCACCATCACGGCCCGCTAACAAGGACTGCGTCCCCCCCTCCTTCTCCGTGGCTGACGTGAGTAAAACATTTAAACGTGTTAACCCTCGCAAGGCTGCTGGCCCAGACGGTATCCCAAGCCGCGTCCTCAAAGCATGCGCAGACCAGCTGACTGGTGTGTTTACGGACATATTCAATCGCTCCCTATCCCAGTCTGTTGTCACAACATGCTTCAAGATGGCTGCCATTTTTCCTGTACCCAAGATGGCAAAGATACCTGATCTAAATGACTACCGCCCCGTAGCACTCACTTCTGTCATCATGAAGTGCTTTGAGAGAATAGTCAAGGATCATATCACCGCCACCTTACCTGCCACCCTAGACCCACTTCAGTTTGCTTACCGCCCCAACAGGTCCACAGACGACGCAATCGCCATCACATTGCAGACTGCCCTATCCCATCTGGACAAAAGGAATACCTAAACTCAGCAAAAAAAGAAATGTCCCCTTTTCAGGACCCTGTCTTTCAAAGAGAATTTGTAAAAATCCAAATAACTTCACAGGTCTTCATTGTAAAGGGTTTAAACACTGTTTCCCATGATTGTTCAATGAACCATAAACAATTAATGAACATACACCTGTGGAACGGTCGTTAAGACAACTAACAGCTTACAGACGGTAGGCAATTAAGGTCACAGTTACGAAAACTTAGTACACTAAAGAGGCCTTTCTACTGACTCTGAAAAACACCAAAAGAAAGATGCCCAGAGTCCCTGCTCATCTGCCTTAGACGTGCTTCAGGGAGGCTTGAGGACTGCAGATGTGGACAGGGCAATAAATTGCAATGTCCATACTGTGAGACACCAAAGACAGCAATACAGGGTCACAGGACGGACAGCTGATCGTCCTTGCAGTGGCAGACCACGTGTAACAACACCTGCACAGAATCGGTAAACCCGAACATCACACCTGTGGGACAGGTACAGGATGGCAACAACAACTGCCCGAGCTACACCAGGAACGCACAATCTCTTCATCAGTGCTCAGACTGTTCGCAATAGGCTGAGAGAGGCTGGACTGAGGGCTTGTAGGCCTGTTGTAAGGCAGGTCCTCACCAGACATCACCGGCAACAATGTTGCCTATGGGCACAAACCCACCATCACTGGACCAGACAAGACTGGAAAAAAGTACTCTTCACTGACGAGTCACGGTTTTGTCTCACCAGGGGTGATGGTCGGATTTGCGTTTATTGTCGAAGGAATGAGAGTACCACCGAGGCCTGTACTCTGGAGCGGGATTGATTTGGAGGTGGAGGGTCCGCCATGTTCTGGGGTGGTGAGTCACAGCATAATCGGACTGAGCTGGTTGTCATTACAGGCGTCATAACGCTGTGCGTTACAGGGAAGACATCCTCCTCCCTCATGTGGTACCCTTCCTGCAGGCTCATCCTGACATGACCCTCCAGCATGACAATGCCACCAGCCATACTGCTCATTCTGTGCGTGATTTCCTGCAAGACAGGAATGTCAGTGTTCTGCCATGGCCAGCGAAGAGCCCGGATCTCAATCCCATTGAGCACGTCTGGGACCTGTTGGATCGGAGGGTGAGGGCTAGGGCCATTCCCTCCACAAATGTCAGTGAACTTACAGGTGCCTTGGTGGAAGAGTGGGGTAACATCTCACAGCAAGAACTGGCAAATCTGGTGAAGTCCATGAAGAGGAAATGCACTGCAGTACTTAATGCATCTGGTGGCCACACCAGACTGTTACTTTTGATTTTGACCCCCCCTTTGCTCAGGGACACATTATTCCATTTCTGTTTATCACATGTCTGTGGAACTTGTTAAGTTTACGTCTCAGTTGTTGAATCTTGTTATGTTCATACAAATATTTACACATGTTAAGTTTGCTGAAAATAAACACAGTTGACAGTGAGAGGCTGTTTCTTTTTTTGCTGAGTTTATGTAAGAATACTTTTCATTGATTACAGTTCAGCATTCAACACCATAGTACCCTCCAAGCTCATCATCAAGCTGGAGGCCCTGGGTCTCAAACCCTTCCTGTGCAACTGGGTCCTGGACTTTCTGACGGGCCGCCCCCAGGTGGTAAAGGTAGGAAACAACAACAACCACTTCGCTGACCCTCAACACTGGGGCCCCACAAGGGTATGTGCTGAACTCCCTCCTGTACTCCCTGTTCACCCACGACTGCGTGGCCATGCACGCCTCCAACTCAATCATCAAGTTTGCAGACGACACAACAGTAGTGGGCTTGATCACCAACAATGACGAGACAGGAAGGAGGTGAGGGAACTCAGAGTGTGGTGTCAGGAAAACAACCTCTCACTCAACATCAACAAAACAAAGGAGATGATCGTGGACTTCAGGAAACAGCAGAGGGAGCACCCCTCTATCCACATCGACGGGACAGCAGTGGAGAAGGTGGAAAGTTTTAAGTTCCTCGGCGTACACAAAATGAAATGGTCCACCCACACAGACAGTGTGGTGAAGAAGGCACAACACCACTCTTCAACCTCAGGAGGCTGAAGAAATTTGGTTTGTCACCCAAAACCCAAAACTTTTACAGATGAACAATCAAGAGCATCCTGTCAGGCTGTATCACCGCCTGGTAGGACAACTGTGCTGCCCACAACCGCAAGGCTCTCTCTCTCTCTACAGCACACGATGTCACAGGAAGGCCAAAAAGATCATCAAGGACATCAACCACCCGAGCCACATCCTGTTTACACCGCTACCATCCAGAAGGAGAGGTCAGTACAGGTGCATCAAAGCTGGGACCGAGAGACTGAAAAACAGCTTCTATCTCAAAGCCATCAGACTGCTAAACAGCAATCACTTACTCAGAGATGCTGCTGCCTACATTGAGACCCAATCACTGGTCGCTTTAATAAATGGATCACTAGTCATTTTATAGAATGCACTCTCAACACTGCCACTTTATATAATGTTTACATATCTTATATTACTCATATCACATGTATATACTGTATTTTATATAATCTATTGCACCTTGCCTATGCCGCTCGGCCATCGCTCATCCATATACTTACGTACTTATGCTTATGTACTTATGTACATATTCTCATTCACCTCTTTAGATTTGTGTGTATTAGGTAGTTGTTGGGGAATTGTTAGATTACTTGTTAGATATTACTGCACTGTCGGAAATAGAAGCAAAAGCATTTCGCTACACTCGCATTAACATCTGCTAACCATGTGTATGTGACAAATAAAATGTGATTTGATTTGATTGGCCCACACCAACTACTCAGAGAGGGTGTGTCTGTGTGTCTGTGTGTTCGTCTTTAGGAGATAGAGAGTAGATTCATAGTTTGCATCCAGCTTGCATCCATACTGCTCTTAACTTCTTGGTGACAGGTGGCAGTATTCGGAAATTCAGATGAATAACGTGCCCAAATTAAACTGCCTGCTACTCAGGCCCAGAAGGTAGGATATGCATATTATTAGTAGATTTGGATAGAAAACACTCTGAAGTTTCGAAAACTGTTTGAATGATGTCTGTGAGTATAACAGAATTCATATGGCAGGAAAAAAACAGAGAAAAAAATCCAACCAGGAAGTGGTTTGTAGTTTTTCAACTGATTGTAGTTTAGAAAGCCAGTGTCTGTGGGGTCATGTTGCACTTCCTAAGGCTTCCACTAGATGTCAACAGTCTTTAGAACCTTGTTTCATGCTTCTACTGTTTCTGGGTAGAGAATAAGAGCTGTCTCAAGCCTGGGACCAGTGAGTTGTTTACTGCGCAGGCACACAGGCTGGAATATTATCGAAGATTTATGTTAAAAAGACCCTAAGGATTGATTGTAAACATCGTTTGACATGTTTCTACGAACGGTAATGGAACTATTTGACTTTTGGTCTCGGGTTTTGCACTCACGCATTATGCCTTTGGATTAGTGATCTGAACGCACACCCCAGTGGAAGTATTTGTACATAAATATGGAGTTTATCGAACAAAACAAACATTTCTTGTGGAAGTGGGAGTCCTGGGAGTGCATTCCGACAAAGATCAGCAAAGGTAAGTGAAGATTTATAATACTATTTCTGAGTTTAGTTGACTCCAGAACTTGGCGGGTAACTGTATAGCTTGCTTTGATGGCTGAGCTCTGTACTCAGAATATTGAACAATGTTCTTTCGCCATAAAGCTATTTTGAAATCTGACACAGCGGTTGCATTAAGGAGAAGTGTATCTATAATTCTTTCAATAACTGTTGTATATTCTATTAATGTTTATGATGAGTATTTTTGTAAATTGATGTGCTCATTCACCGGGAGTTTTGGAGGCAATACATTTTCTGAACATCATGCGCCAATGTAAAATGGGGTTTATGGATATAAATAATAACTTTATCGAACAAAACATACATGTATTGTGTAACATTGAGTCCTGGGAGTGTCATCTGATGAAGATCATCAAAGGTTAGTGATTCGTTTTAGCTGTATTTCTGTTTTTTTTGACGCCTCTCCTTGCTTGGAAAATGGCTGTGTGGTTTTTCTTGCTTAGGCGCTGTCCTAACATAATCTAATGTTATGCTTTCACCGTAAACCCTTTTTGAAATTGGACAATGTGCTTGGATTAACGAGAAGATTATCTTTAAAATGGGATATAATAGTTGTATGTTTGAGAAATGTATATGGGACGCTAGCGTCCCACATGTCCCAGAGAGGTTAAATAGCCATCACTAACTCAGACAGGCTGCTGCATACACTGAGACCCAATCACTGGACACTAAATGGATCACTAGACACATTAAACAATGGCACTTTAAATAATGCGACTTTAATAATGTTCCATATCTTACATTACTCATATCACATATGCAGTTGAAGTCAGAAGTTTACATACACTTAGGTTGGAGTCAATAAAACTTGTTTTTCAACCAATCCACAAATGTATTGTTTTAACAAATTATAGTTTTGGCAAGTCGGTTAGGACATATACTTTGTGCATGACACAAGTAATTTTTCCAACAATTGTTTACAGACAGGTTATTTCACTTATAATTCACTGTATCACAATTCCAGTGGGTCAGAAGTTTACATACACTAAGTTGACTGCCATTAAACAGCTTGGAAAATTCCAGAAAATGATGTCATGGCTTTAGAAGCTTCTGATAGGCTAATTGACATCATTTGAGTCAATTGGAGGTGTACCTGTGGATGTATTTCCAGGCCTACCTTCAAACTCAGTGTCTCTTTGCTTGACATCATAGGAAAATCAAAATAAATCAGCCAAGACCTCAGAAATAAAATTGTAGACCTCCACAAGTCTGGTTCATCCTTGGGAGCAATTTCCAAACTCCTGAAGGTACCATGTTCATCTGTTCATCTGTACAAACAAGTATAAACACCATGGGACCACGCAGCTGTCATACCGCTCAGGAAGGAGACGCGTTCTGTCTCCTAGAGATGAACGTACTTTGGTGGGAAAAGTGCAAATCAATCCCAGAACAACAGCAAAGGACCTTGTGAAGATGCTGGAGGAAAAAGGTACAAAAGTACCCATATCCCACAGTAAAACGAGTCCTATATCGACATAACCTGAAAGGCCGCTCAGCAAGGAAGAAGCCACTGATCCAAAACTGCCATAAAAGCCAGAATACGATTTGCAACTGCACATGGGGACAAAGATCGTACTTTTTGGCGAAATGTCCTCTGGTCTGCCAGGGGCTCCTCTTACAACTCTTACAACTGGACCTATACCTGGCCACCATTCCCCCAGCTCCCTCGGGAAAGGAGGAGGTTTTCCGCCCTCATCTCATACCTCTTGGGGAGAGCTCTGGAGTGGGCAAGCGCCGTGTGGGGAGAAGGAGACGCGGCGTTGGACCACTTCGATGAGTTCACCTCAAATGGAAGAGCCGTTCCCCCGCCGGCTCTTCCATTTGAGGCAGGGGACGAGGAGCGCACATGAGTTCGCCCTGGAATTCAAGACCTTGGCCGCCGGAGCAGGATGGAACGACAGGGCCCTCATCGACCACTACCGATGCAGCCTGTGCAAGGACGTCCGACGGGAATTGGCCTGCAGGGATGCCACCATCACTTTTGACCAACTGGTGGATCTGTCCATCCGGTTGGATAACCTGCTGGTCAACCGCAGCCGTCTACAGGGGGCTCTGTCGGTTCCATCTTCCAGCACCCCAGCTCCGGTGCCCATGGAGCTGGGAGGGGATGCACGTAGGGAGGCTGGAGGAGGGGCCTTCACGTGCACCATCTGTGGCCGCAGAGGGTACACTGCCGGTCGGTGCAAGGTTGGTTCCTCTGGGAGTCGAGGAGGCAGGCAGGGCACTCTGGCGTCACCCCAGGTAAGTCTGCACCACTCTCATCCAGAGTCCTCTGTTGTCCACCTGTTTGTACCTGTTTGTTTTCCTGAGTTTTCCCTGCATTCCCAGCATAAGGCGCTCGTCGATTCAGGCGCAGCTGGGAATTTTATCGACAGAGCGTTCACCCTTAGTTTAGGGATCCCCATTATTCCTATAGTTAGACCTTTCCCGGTTCATGCTCTGGATAGTCAACCATTAGGGTCCGGGCTAATCAGGGAGGCCACCATCTCCCTGGCCATGGAGACGCAGGGGGGTCACGATGAGATAATCAGTCTCTTCCTCATTGACTCTCCTGCGTTTCCCGTGGTACTAGGCCTTTCCTGGTTGGCTCGTCATAACCCCAGCATTTCCTGATAACAGAGGGCTCTCACGGGGTGGTCGCGAGAGGGCTCGGTGAGGTGTGTAGGGGTTTCCGTTAGTGCTACCACAGTGGAAAGTCCAGACCAGGTCTCCACCGTGCGCATCCCCCCAGAATATGCCGATTTGTTATTTGATTTTATTATTATTATTTGATTACTGTTAGCTAGCTAGCTAACGTTAGCTGGCTGGCTCGCTAGCTAACGTTACGTGTATGATCTATGTAGTAATACTCTTCATATCTCAGAAATATTTGCATTGTTACTATAGCCTAATGTTACCTAGCTAGCTAACATTGAACCTAGTTGGTTAGCTTTAGCTACCTGCAGATTCATGCATAGTACATCTCCGTGGCGGAGATTTTTGTGGGCTATACTCAGCCTTGTCTCAGGATGGTAAGTTGGTGGTGAAGATATCCCTCTAGTGTTGTGGGGGCTGTGTTTTGGCAAAGTGGGTGGGGTTATATCCTGCCTGTTTGGCCCTGTCCGGGGGTATCATCGGATGGGGCCACAGTGTCTCCTGACCCCTCCTGTCTCAACCTCCAGTATTTATGCTGCAGTAGTTTATGTGTCGGGGGGCTAGGGTCAGTCTGTTATATCTGGAGTATTTCTCCAGTGTCCTGTGTGAATTTAAGTATGCTCTCTCTAATTCTCTCTTTCTCTCTTTCTTTCTCTCTCTCGGGGGACATGAGCCCTAGGACCATGCCTCAGGACTACCTGGCATGATGACTCCTTGCTGTCCCCCAGTCCACCTGGCCATGCTGCTGCTCCAGTTTCAACTGTTCTGCCTGCGGCTATGGAACCCTGACCTGTTCACTGTACGTGCTACCTGTCCCAGACCTGCTGTTTTCAACTCTCTAGAGACAGCAGGAGCGGTAGAGATACTCTGAATGATTGGCTATGAAAAGCCAACTGACATTTACTCCTGAGGTGCTGACCCGTTGCACCCTGGACAACTACTGTGATTATTATTATTTGACCCTGCTGGTCATTTATGAACATTTGAACATCTTGGCCATGTGCTGTTATAATCTCCACCCGGCACAGCCAGAAGAGGACTGGCCACCCCCCATTGCCTGGTTCCTCTCTAGGTTTCTTCCTAGGTTTTGGCCTTTCTAGGGAGTTTTTCCTAGCCACCGTGCTTCTACACCTGCGTTGCTTGCTGTTTGGGGTTTTAGGCTGGGTTTCTGTACAGCACTTTGAGATATCAGCTGATCTAAGAAGAGCTTTATAAATAAATTTGATTTGATACATGGTAGCATGAGTTGGGAATATGGTACATTGTTTTGCTAGCTAGCTACATGTCTAAACAAAATTCCCCACTATGCAAGTAACAATTTCACTGTACCGTGATAAACTTTGATTTCATTTGATATAGTGTGTGTTTACCATAGGTAATGTGAAGAACACCATGACCTGCACTAAAGTCAAATAAGGATGTAGGCCAAGGACTAGATGAAGTGTATATTTACTACTACTTTTTGATACTACATTCACCACTTTTAGTCTTGTAATCTTTGGTTGTTTACTACACTACCTTACTCACCCTGTTTAGCTCATGGCCTCACATGTGAATCCTTAAAGAGATGCCTGGGGCTTATTCAAGAAAGATCAAGTGTAATATATCATAAAAATAAAGCAACCTGGATAGAATAGGGGGAAAAGGTTTTTATTTTTTAATCTTCGACATAGAAATCCTACCAAAAATAATTTACTGAAACTTGTTACAAATTACGGAGTCAACAAATTATATTTTGAAGGAGGAAGCAAAGTACTTTAAGCATATATTTTTGTTTCAGTCTCCTCCATCTCCACTAACCGAAGCTAATTGTATGGATTTTTTTTCTATTAACTATGTAAAATTAACAGCCGTACAGAAAGACTCATGTGAAAGCTAAATTACAGAGGAGTAACTTCTTGATGCAATTAAAGCCTTCTGGTTGTGAAAACTCCAGGGCTGGATGGCACACCAGTGGACGTATACCAAACTTTTTTTTGATATACTCAGAGGACCATTATTAGCATGTTTTATCCACTCCTATATAAATGGTAGATTATCAGACACTCAATAAGATGTTCTGATTTCATTATTACTGAAACAGGATACAAGTGGTAAATGTAAAGATCCAGTCCATTTAATTAACCTCTTACATCTACACGTTCCGCTAGCGGAACGTCTGCTCCAATATCCAATGATGGGCGGGGCGCGAAATTCAAACTCCTCTAAATCCGAAAACTTACACTTTTCAAACATATGACTATGTTACAGCTATTTAAAGACAAGACTCTCCTTTATCTAACCAAACTGTCCGATTTCCAAAAGGCTTTACAGCGAAAGCAAAACATTAGATTATGTCAGCAGAGTACCCAGCCAGGAATAATCACACAGCCATTTTTCAAGCTAGCATATCATGTCACATAAACCCAAACCATATCTAAATGCAGCACTAACCTTTGATGATCTTCATCAGATGACACACCTAGGACATTGTGTTATACAATACATGCATGTCTGTTCAATCAAGTTCATATTTATATCAAAAACCAGCTTTTTACATTAGCATGTGACGTTCAGAACTAGCATTCCCACCGAACACTTCCGGTGATTTTACTAAATTACTCACGATAAACGTTCACAAAAAGCATAACAATTATTTTAAGAATTATAGATACAGAACTCCTCTATGCACTCGATATGTCCGATTTTAAAATAGCTTTTCGGATGAAGCACATTTTGCAATAATGTAAGTACATAGCCCGGCGTTACAGGGCTAGCTATTTAGACACCCACCCAGTGTAGCCTTCACCAAAATCACATTTCCTATAAGAAAAATGTTCTTACCTTGCTTGTTCTTCATCAGAATACACTGCCAGGACTTCTACTTCAATAACAAATGTAGGTTTGGTCCCAAATAATCCATCGTTATATCCAAACAGCGACGTTTTGTTCGTGCGTTCTAGACACTATCCCAACGCTAAATCTCGGCCACGAGCATGACGCAAAATATGACAAAAAATTTCGAAATATTCCATTACCGTACTTCGAAGCATGTCAACCGCTGTTTAAAACCAATATTTATGCAATTTATCTCGTAGAGAAGCGATAATATTCCGACCGGGAATCTGCCTGTCTGTAAACTGAGGAAAAAACCAAAAGCCGGGGGCGGGGCGTGTCACGCGCCTAAGGCTTAGTCCATTGACTGACCACTCAGCTTTTGCTCTCGTGTGCTTCAGCCAGGGCTTTGAATGACATCATTCCTGTTTTTCCCGGGCTGTGAGACTCCATTGTTGACGTGAGAAGTGTCACGTAAGAGCAGAGATCCTTTGTAAACGACAGAGATAATAAAGAAGGGCAAGAAATGTTCAGACAGGGTACTTCCTGAACAGAAGCATCTCAGGTTTTTGCCTGCCATAGGAGTTCTGTTATACTCACAGACACCATTCAAACAGTTTCAGAAACTTTGGAGTGTTTTCTCTCCAAAGCTAATAATTATATGCATATTCCAGTTTCTGGGCAGGACTAATAATCAGATTAAATCGGGTACGTTTTTTATCCAGCCGTGAAAATACTGCCCCCTAGATGTAACAGGTTAAAACATTGGAGGCCCCTTACACTTCAGTGATGTGATGCAAAAATTCTAGCAAAATGTATTGCGCATAGAATTAAAAAGGTTTTGGCGCATATTATTAATTCTAATCAGATATGTTTTTTACATGGGCGATACATTGAAGATAATACAAGACAAGTACTGGAAACAATAGAACACTATGAAAAATCTGGGAAACCAGGCCTGCTATTCATAGCTGACTTTGAAAAGATAAACAAGCAAGGAGATTTTCAGTAGTCTGTCTTGACTCTGGTTCACTAGACTGGAGCACATAGCTAGTAGAATGTGAGTCCAGTGGGAACCAAATCTCATAAGAGAATTCAAAGAGAACAGGTGTGACTCCCGTTCAGAATGAATTATATGATTCTGGTTCACTAGACTCATTCTATTCTATCTGGAGCACACAGGCGTATATCTTTTACCCTGATAACGTACAACTGGAGTTTATATATTTTGTATTTATATTTATTATGGATCCCCATTAGCTGCTGCCACTCTTCCTGGGGTCCGGCAAAGTTAAGACAGTTAGACAATTTTAAAAACATTACAATACATTCATTACAGAATTAACAACACACTGTGTGCCGTCAGGCCCCGACTCCACTACCACATATCTACAACGCAAAATCCATGTGTACATGTGTGTATAATGCGTATGTCATCATGTCTTTGTATGCATGTGTCTGTGCCTATGTTTGTGTTACTTCACAGTCCCCACAATCTCTATTCCACTGTGAGCCATGAGAGATTGACATGCATGTCATTAATGTTAGCTCTCTGTGTACATTTATTAATTAAGGGCCAGATGTGCTGCCTTGTTCTGAGCCAACTGCAATTTTTCCAAACCCCTCTTTTTGGCACCTGACCACACGACTGAACAGCAGTCCAGGTGCGTTAAAACCAGGGCCTGTAGGACCTGCCTTGTTGATAGTGTTGTTAGGAAGGTAGAAACTAGGGTCTGTAGGACTTGCCTTGTTGATAGTGTTGTTAAGAAGTTAGAAACTAGGGCCTGTAGGACCTGCCTTGTTGATAGTGTTGTTAAGAAGGTAGAAACTAGGGCCTGTAGGACCTGCCTTGTTGATAGTGTTGTTAAGAAGGTAGAAACAAGGGCCTGTAGGACCTGCCTTGTTGATAGTGTTGTTAAGAAGGTAGAAACTAGGGCCTGTAGGACCTGCCTTGTTGATAGTGTTGTTAAGAAGGTAGAAACTAGGGCCTGTAGGACCTGCCTTGTTGATAGTGTTGTTAAGAAGGTAGAAACTAGGGCCTGTAGGACCTGCCTTGTTGATAGTGTTGTTAAGAAGGTAGAAACTAGGGCCTGTAGGACCTGCCTTGTTGATAGTGCTGTTAAGAAGGTAGAAACTAGAGCCTGTAGGACCTGCCTTGTTGATAGTGTTGTTAAGAAGGTAGAAACTAGGGCCTGTAGGACCTGCCTTGTTGATAGTGTTGTTAAGAAGGCAGAGCAGCACTTTATTATGGACAGACTTCTCCCCATCTTAGCTACTGTTGTATCAATATGTTTTGACCAGGACAGTTCACTATCCAGGGTTACTCCAAGCAGTTTAGTCACCTCAACCTTGATCGATTTCCACATTATTCATTATGAGATGTAGTTGAGATTTAGGGTTCAGTGAATGATTTGTCCCAAATACAATGCTATTTGTTTTGGAAAATTGTAGGACTAACTTATTCCTTGCTACAGACACTGAAACTAACTGCAGCTCTTTGTTAAGTGTTGCAGTCATTTCAGTCGCTGTTGTAGCTGACGTGTATAGTGTTGAGTCATCCACATACATAGACACACTGGCCTTACTCAAAGCCAGTGGCATGTTGTTAGTAAAGATTGTTAAAAGCAAAGGGCCTAAACAGCTACCCTGGGGAAGTCTACCTGGATTATGTTGGAGAGGTTTCCATTAAAGAACACCCTCTGTGTTCTGTTAGACAGGTAACTCTTTATCCACATTATAGCAGGTAGGTGTAAAGCCATTATAGCAGGTGTAAAGCCATAACACACAAGTTTTTCCAGCAGCAGGCTGTGATCGATAATGTCGAAAGCTACACTGAAGTTTAACAAGACAGCCATCACAATAATTTATCATCAATTTCTTTCAGCCAATCATCAGTCATTTGTGTAAGTGCCATCTGTTGTTGAGTGTTCTTCCCTATATGCGTGCAGAAAGTCTGTTGTCAATTTGTTTACTGAGAAATAGCATTGTATCTGGTCAAACACAATTTTTTCCAGAAGTTTACTAAGGGTTGGTAACAGGCTGATTGGTCGGCTATTTTAGCCAGTAAAGGGAGCTCTACAATTCTTAGGTAGAGGAATGACTTTAGCTTCCCTCCAGGCCTGAGGGCACACACTCTAGTAGGCTTAGACTGAAGATGTGGCAAATAGGAGTGGCAATATCGTCTGCTATTATCCTCAGTCATTTTCCATCCAGATGTTCAGAACCCGGTGGCTTGTCATTGTTGATAGACAACAATAATTTTTTCACCTCTTCCACACTGACTTTATGGAATTCAAAAGTACAATTCTTGTCTTTCATAGTTTGGTCCGATATACTTGGATGTGTAGTGTCAGAGTTTGTTGCTGGCATGTCATCCCTAAGTTTGTTTATCTTGCCTATGAAAAAATCATTAAAGTAGTTGGCAATATCAGTGGATTTTGTGATAAATGAGCCATCTGATTCATTGAGTTGGCTTTTTTCCCAAAAATGTAATTTAAGGTGTTCCAAAGCTTTTTACTATCATTTTATATATCATATATCTTTGTTTCATAGTATAGTTTATTTTTTATTTTTATTCAGTTTAGTCACATGATTTCTTAATTTACAGTACCTTTGCCAATCACTTGGGCTGCCAGACTTATTTGCCATACCTTTTACCTCATCCCTCTTAACTATACAATTTTTCAATTCCTCATCAGTCCAAGGGGATCTAACAGTTTTTACAGTCATTTTCTTAATGGGTGCATTTGTATTAGTAACTGGAATAAGCAATTTCATAAATGTGTCCCGTGTAGCATCTGGTTGCTCCTCATTACACACCACAGACCAGCAAATATTCTTTACATCATCAACATATGAATCACTACAAAACTTATTGTATGACCTCTTATACACTATATTAGGCCCAGCCTTTGGAACTTTGGTTTTCCTAGATATGGCTACTATATTGTAATCACTACATCCTATGGATCTGGATACTGCTTTAAAGCATATTTATTCAGCATTAGTAAAGTTGTGATCAATACATGTTGATGATATATATATGTACTTCAAAAGTTTGGGGTCACTTAGAAATGTCCTTGTTTTTGAAAGAAAAACACATTTTTTGTCCATTAAAATAACATCAAAATGATCAGAAATACAGTGTAGACATTGTTAATGTTGTAAATTACTATTGTAGCTGGAAATCGCAGATTTGTTATGGAATATCTACATAGGCGTACAGAGGCCCATTATCAGCAACCATCACTCCTGTGTTCCAATGGCACGTTGTGTTAGCTAATCGAAGTTTATCATTTAAAAGGCTAATTGATCATTAGAAAACCCTTATGCAATTATGTTAGCACAGCTGAAAACTGTTGTCCTGATTAAAGAAACAATAAATCTGCCTTCTTTAGACGAGTTGAGTATCTGGAGCATCAGCATTTGTGGGTTCGATTACAGGCTCAAATTGGCCAGAAACAAAAAACTTTCTTCTGAATCTCATCAGTCTATTCTTTTTCTGAGAAACAAAGGATTTTCCATGCGAGAAATTGCCAAGAAACTGAAGATCTCGTACAACGCTGTGTACTACTCCCTTCAAAGAACAGCGCAAACTGACTCGAACCAGAATAGAAAGAGGAGTGGGAGGCCCCTGTGCACAACTGAGCAAGAGGACAAGTCCATTAGAGGGTCTAGTTTGAGAAACAGACACCTCATAAGTCCTCAACTGGCAGCTTCATTAAATAGTACCCGCGAAATACCAGTCTTAACGTCAACAGTGAAGAGGTGACTCTGGGATGCTGGCCTTCTTGGCAGAGTTGCAAAGAAAAAGCCATATCTCAGACCGGCCAATAAAAAAAAAGATTAAGATGGGCAACAGAACACAGACACTGGACAAAGGAACTCTGCCTAGAAGGCCAGCATCCTGGAGTTGCATAATGCTCCCTGTCAGTTGGATAGGTTAAAAAACTGTCTGTCCCAATTCCACCTGTTTCCTCAGCCACCATGATTCTAGCCTCGCCCTGCTCCTCTTCCTCCCCTGAAGGCCTGGGGATAGCTTGTCTGGCCTAGCTTGTGCTCAGGGTCGTATCCGCTGATACCGGACAACCTGTATCCTCCTCTGTCAAAGTTGCTTCTTCTGGCACAATGGAACAGCTTGGCCTTGGCTCACTTGACCCGCTAAAAGCTGCAGCTGGCGATGATAAACTTAGATCCTGGGGTGGCAGGGTAGCCTAGTGGTTAGAGCGTTGGACTAATGATCGGACGGTTGCAAGATGGAATCCCTGAGCCAAAATTTGGCTTTCTGCCCCTGAATAAGGCAGTTAACCCACTGTTCCTAGGCCATCATTGAAAATAAGAGTTTTTTCTTAACTGACTTGCCTAGTTAAATAAAGGTAAAATAAAATAAAAAATCCTCTTCTGGTCCTGCTACATTGCTTGTGCTGGCAATGGCTGCACATCCTTTGCTTTCTCATTTTTGGTCTTCCTCTTTTGGGCTCCACTTTTGTGTTAATACATTGCTGATTTTTAAATTCGTAATTTTCTGTTCTCGACTCTCTCTTTTATTTTTTGGCCTTTGTCTCTTGATAGCTAGCTCAACTGCTGCTTAAAACGATGACAGAAACAACAAGGCTTTGGAGAGTATTTGCACAATGAATCCCATAATACATTTAATTATCTTAACATTGTATTGAAACTACTGAATAATACGATTTATTTAGCAAGTGAATTTGATTTATTGTCATCAATACACTAAAATATCATGCTGACTTACGTAGTAGCAAAAAACCATTTTGTTGGTGAAACCATCAGTGGGATCATTTATCATACAACCTACGTTAAAGAAAGATCTTCTTGTCAAATTGTGGATGTGATGGACCCACGTCAGCAATTCATATTTGGGCATGGTGGGGCGGTATTCTGGGCCTGACACTGGGCCCATGTACATCGCGGGCCCTGGTGCGACTGCACTGGCTGCACCGGCTGAAGCTATGCCACTGGGAGAGGTTGAGGTTAGAGGAAATAGCCCTTACAAAGAGGTGTGTTGGGTCAAATGACAGTCCCACTAAGCGCAAACCAGATGGGATGGCGTATTGCTGCAGAATGCTGTGGTAGCCATGCTGGTTAAGTGTGCCTTGTATTCTAAATAAATCATTAACAGTGTCACCAGCAAAGCATCATCACACCACCTCCTCCATGCTTCACGGTGGGAACCACACTTGCGGTCATCATCCATTCACCTACTCTGTGTCTCACAAAGACACGGCGGTTGGAACCAACAATCTCAAATTTGGACTCAAATTTTGACTTTTCACCGGTCTAATGTCCATTGCTTGTGTTTCTTGGCTCAAGCAAGTCTCTTCTTCTTATTGGTGTCCTTTAGTAGTGGTTTCTTTGCAGCGATTCGATCATGAAGGCCTGATTCATGCAATCTCCTTTGAACAGTTGATGTTGAGATGTGTCTGTTACTTATTTGGGCTGCAATCTGAGGCTGGTAACTCTAATGACTTTATCCTCTGTGGCAGAGGTAATTCTGGGTTTTCCTTTCCTGTGGCGGTCCTCATGAGAGCCAGTTTTCATCATAGCGCTTGATGGTTTTTGCGACTGCACTTGAAGAAACTTTCAAAGTTCTTGAAATATTCCAGATTGACTGACTTTCATGCCTTAAAGTAATGATGGATTGTCGTTTCTCTTTGCTTATTTTAGCTGTTCATACCACAATATGGACTTGGTCTTTTACCCAATAGGGCTATCTTCTGTATATCACCCCTACCTTGTCACAACACAACTGATTGGCTCAAATGCATTAAGAAGGAAAGAAATTCCACACATTAACCTTTAACCTCTTACATCTAGACATTCCGCTAGTGGAACACCTGCTCCAATAGCCAATGATGGGTGTGGTGCGAATTACAAATTCCTCAAAAATACAAAAACTTCAATTTTTCAAACATATGACTATTTTACACCATTTTAAAGACAAGACTCTCCTTTATCTAACCACACTGTCCGATTTCAAAAAGGCTTTACAACGAAAGCAAAACATTAGATTATGTCAGCAGAGTACCCAGCCAGAAATAATCAGACACCCATTTTTCAAGCTAGCATATAATGTCACATAAATCCAAACCACAGCTAAATGCAGCACTAACCTTTGATGATCTTCATCAGATGACACCCCTAGGACATTATGTTATACAATACATGCATGTTTTGTTCAATCAAGTTCATATTTATATCAAAAGCCAGCTTTTTACATTAGCATGTGACGTTCAGAACTAGCATACCCCCCGCAAACTTCCGGTGAATTTACTATATTACTCACGATAAACGTTCACAAAAAACATAACAATTATTTTAAGAATTATAGATACAGAACTCCTCACTGCACTCGATATGTCCGATTTTAAAATAGCTTTTCAGTGAAAGCACATTTTGCAATATTCTCAGTAGATAGCCCAGCCATCACGGCTAGCTATTTAGACACCCAGCAAGTTTAGCACTCACCAAAGTCAGATTTACTATAAGAAAAATTTTATTATCTTTGCTGTTCTTCGTCAGAATGCACTCCCAGGACTTCTACTTCAATAACAAATGTTGGTTTGGTCCCAAATAATCCATAGTTATATCCAAACAGCGGCATTTTGTTCGTGCGTTCAAGACACTATCTGAATGGTAAAGAAGGGTTACGAGCACGACGCATTTCGTGACAAAACATTTCTAAATATTCCATTACCGTACTTCGAAGCATGTCAACCGCTGTTTAAAATCAATTTTTATGCAATTTTTCTCGTAAAAAAGTGATAATATTCCGACCGGGAGTGGTGGTTTTTGTTCAAAGAGAGAGAGAAAGTAACATGGAGTCGACTCGTGCACGAGCCTTAGTCTCATAGTTCTCTGACCGGCCACTATCCAAACGCGTTAATGTTTTTCAACCAGGGCCTGCAAAGCCACGATTCAGCTTTTTTCCGCCTTCTGAGAGCCCATGGGAGCCGTAGGAAGTGTCACGTAACAGCAGAGATCCCCTGTATTGGATAGAGATAATCAAGAAGGCCAAGAAATGGTCAGACAGGGTACTTCCTGTTTGGAATCTTCTCAGGTTTTTGCCTGCCAAATGAGTTCTGTTATACTCACAGACACCATTCAAACAGTTTTAGAAACTCTGGAGTGTTTTCTATCCAAAGCTAAGTTTCTGGGCAGGAGTAATAATCTGGGCAGGAGTAATAATCAGATTAAATCGGGTACGTTTTTTATCCGGCCGTGAAAATACTGCCCCCTAGTCATAACAGGTTAACAAGCTACACCTGTTAAATGCATTCCAGGTGACTACCTTATGAAGCTGGTTGAGAGAATGCCAAGAGTGTGCAAAGCTGTCATCAACGCAAAGGGTGGCTACATTGAAGAATGTAAAATATAAAATATATTTAGATTTGTTTAACAGTTTTTTGGTTACTACATGATTCCATATGTGTTATTTCATAGTTTTGATGTCTTCTCTATTATTCTACAGTGTAGAAAATTGTAAAAATAAAGAAAAACCTTGGAATGAGTAGGTGTGTCCAAACTTTTGACTGGTACTGTACATATGTATGTATGTATGTATGTATGTATGTATGTATGTATGTATGTATGTATGTATGTATGTATGTATGTATGTATGTATGTATGTATGTATGTATGTATGTATGTATGTATGTATGTATGTATGTATGTATGTATGTATGTTTGTATGTATGTACGTACGTACGTATGTATGTATGTATGTGTATTTGCCCCCAACAAATAGGGGATTGGAAGTGTTGCAGACAATTACATTGATGGAAGCTACTATCTATCTGAGAGCTCTCCAGTAGACCTCTCCAGTAGGTTTACCAAAACATTCACAGGCCATTTTCTCAAAAGAGAGGTTACAAGTTCATTAACTTTCAAAGCAGAATTACTTTCCCATTGTTCCTCAACTGCAGTGTATGACATACCATTTTCTAGTCTCTACTTTTATCCAATGTAAAAAATTGAATTGAAAATGTTGCTATGTAGGACCAAATACTGTACCTGTTTAAAGGTAAACTCTGTGAAATTACGTTTCCGTGAGCAACACTGCAGATATTGCATGCGCGAGATGCAAGACTTCGCTCCCACACAAGCACACACAGAATCTGTTGCATGTGCATGGGTTTGCTTCACTCTGTTAGAGAGTGGTAGGTATGGGACCAAAACAGTGTGGAAGTTTAGCCTTGTGCTTCAACGCTCTTAGTTACTGCAGACACACTATGCTGTTTACTTTGTGCACCTACGTCATCACTGAGTCTACCTTTAAGTAAACGTTAAGGGGACAACCATATTCTGCTGTCCTCTGATTCAGAATCAAATAATCGGGATATATACAGTGCTTTCATAAAGTATTCATACCCCTTGACTTATTCCACATTTTGTTCTGTTACAGCCAGAACTGTATTATTCACACATCCACACACAATACCCCATAAAAGTGAAAACATGTTTTTAGAAATGTTTGGACATTTATTGAAAATTAAATACAGAAAGTCATGTCATAGATTTTCAACTCAGC
The DNA here is from genome assembly GCF_901001165.1 of Salmo trutta. Lineage (NCBI taxonomy): Eukaryota > Metazoa > Chordata > Actinopteri > Salmoniformes > Salmonidae > Salmo > Salmo trutta. The sequence goes on along the minus strand of NC_042957.1, from coordinate 711,023 downwards.
CACTCAGGAACATTCACTGTCTTCTCGGTAAGCAACTCCAGTGTAGGTTTGGCCTTGTGTTTTAGGCTATTGTACTGCTGAAAGGTGAATTTACCTCGCTGTGACTGGTGGAAATCAGACTAAACCAGGTTTTTCCTCTAGGATTTTGCCTGTGCTTAGCTCCATTCCATTTATTTTTATCCTGAAAACTCACCAGTCCTTAACTATTACAAGCATACCCATAACATGATGCAGCCACCACTATGCTTTAAAATATGGGGAGTGGTACTCAGTAATGTGCTCTATTGGATTTGCCCCAAACATAACACTTTGTATTCAGAACAAAAATTTATCTGCTTTGTCACATTTTTTGCAGGATTACTTTAGTGCCTTGTTGTAAACAGGATTCATGTTTTGGAATATTTCTATTCTGTACAAGCTTCCTTCTTTTCACTCTGTCAATTGGGTTATAGTATTGTGGAGTAACTACAATGTTGTTGGTCCATCCTCATGTTTTCACATATCACAGCCATTCAATTCTGTAACTGTTTTAAAGTCACCATTGGCCTCATGGTGAAATCCCTGAGCGGTTTCCTTCCTCTCCGGCAACTGAGTTAGGAAGGACGCCTGTATCTTTGTAGAGACTGGGTGTATTGATAGACCATGCAAAGTGTACTTAATGACTTCACCTTGCTCAAAGGGATACTCAATGTCTGATTATTTTTATATTTTTACCCATCTACCAATAGGTGCCCTTCTTTGCGAGGCACTGGAAAATCTCCCTGGTCTTTGTGGTTGAATCTGTGTTTGAAATGCACTGCTCGACTGAGGGATCTTCCAGATAATTGTATGTGTGGGGTACAGAGATGAGTTAGTCATTCACAAATCATGTTACTATTATTTTTACATTTGTGTGTAATAGGTAGTTGTTGGGAATTGTTAGATTACTTGTTAGATATTACTGCACTGTTGGAACTAGAAGCACAAGCATTTCACTACACTCACATTAACATCTGCTAACCATTGTATGTGACCAATATTTTTTTTGTTTGATTTGATTTATTGCACACATTTTTACTCATTAACTTATTTAGGCTTATTTAGGCTCATTAACAATATTTCAGCTTTTCATTTTGTATTAATTTGTAAACATTTTTTAAACCATAATTACATTTTTACATTATGGGATATTGTGTGTATGCCAGTGACAATTTTTATTTTTTATTTATTTGAGTAAAAATCCAAGTGGTGTGAATACTTTCTGAAGTCACTGTACTTCTTCTTATTATCAATGGGTCTTTAAATCTCCACATCCTTCTTATTCGGTGGGACTTGCGAAGCAAAAGTCACGAATTTAAATCCTCGTCATACTTATTTCGCAAGTTACTCCTCTTACACCGTTTAAGCTAGAAACGCTTTCAAACTTTATAACGTGTAGACGGTTGTGGAATAGTGTGCTTACATTTAACTTTTTGATATCTTTTATACTTTTTAAACTATTCTACTTTTTGTCCTCCTTTTTGTTCTGCAACACAGCAAAAAGTCAAGGGGTATGAATACTTTCTTAAGGCACTGTATAACCCTAGCCATAACATTAACAACAGATCTGACCTCTTCTCTCCTCCTTTCCTCTCCTCCCTCCCCCTTCTCTCCTCTCCTCTCCTCTTTTCCTCCTCTCTTCCCCCACCTCTCACCCTTTTATTTTCTTTCCTCTCCTCTCCTCCCCCACCTCTCCTCTCCTCTCCTCTCCTCTCCTCTCCTCTCCTCTCCTCTCCTCTCCTCTCCTCTCCTCTCTGTTCCTCTTCATCTCCTCTCCTCTCCTCTCTGTTCCTCCTCATCTCACCTCTCCTCTCCTCTCCTCTCCTCTCCTCTCCTCTCCTCTCCTCTCCTCTCCTCTCCTCTCCTCTCCTCTCTGATGTATGTGAGTGAAAAGCAGAGAGGAAGATTCTAATTACAGCACTGAAACATTGGGCAGAGAGTAGCAGAGTAGCGGGAGACATTTTAAAAGGCTGGGTTGTGTGTGTGCTTGTGTGTGTGTGTGCGTTTGAAAGGCTGGTTGAAGGAAGATGGATGTTGCTGTCTGTGGCTTCAAACACTGACCTTGGCTGCTAATCATACTAATGATGCTAACTACTCTAATAACGGCTGAGCGTGTGTGTGTGTGATAAGGAGAGATGGAGTGTAGCCTATGTGAGATTGAGTATCATAATCAGAGGCGCTAACGCTAATGAGCTAGCGCTTTGAAGCTAACTGCCCGGCGAGGGCCTCTCTCTGCGAAGTCATTAGTTGACCTGCAGACTGCCTGATTAAAATGCTTTTGATGAAAATGTCAAGGATTTTCTCTCTTTTTTTTTTTACATTCACATTTCTGTGAAGCGTGATAAATATTGCACCAGTCTCTTTTTGGAGGGAAAGTGAGTCCTGTTACCAAGACAACTTCAAAGATCCTTCAGATGAGTCTGGATGAGATCGATTTGCTGTTTTTATTGGAGTTGAAACAGACAAATATGGTTAAAAGGAGGAGAGAGCTTAGGAACACTTCCCTTCAACCCTCAAACACTCTCAAACTGTAGAGTAGTGGATCCCAAACTGTGGGTTGGGACCCACTTGTGGGTTGAAGCAGGGATCCAGGTGCGTTGCAGGATTAAATTTTTTGTGGATTGCAAAAAACAAAACAAGAACAACAACAACATTGGAAATACATAAATGGTGGAGGATCGGTGATGACCCCCAGATCATCACCGATCCTCCACCAAATTTTACCAAATTTTGGTGCTAGACCTGGAGAGGCCTACAAGCCACAGTGTCTCGCACCCTCTGTGAAATTTGGTGCAGGATGATCTGGGGGTGCTTCAGTAAGGTTGGAATCGGGAAGATTTGTCTTTGTGAAGGACGCATGAATCAAGCCACGTACAAGGTTGTCCTGGAAGAAAACTTGCTTCCTTCTGCTCTGACAATGTTCCCCAACTCTGAGGAATGTTTTTTCCAGCAGGACAATGCTCCATGCCACACAGCCAGGTCAATCAAGGTGTGGATGGAGGACCACCAGACCAAGACCCTGTCATGGCCAGGCTAATCTCCAGACCTGAACCCCATTGAAAACCTCTGAAATGTGATCAAGAGGAAGATGGATGGTCACAAGCCATCAAACAAAGCCGAGCTGCTTGAATTTTAGCGCCTGGAGTGGCATAATGTCACTCAACATCAATGTCAAAGACTGGTGGAGAAAGCTGTGATTGAAAATCAGGGTTATTCCACCAAATACTGATTTCTGAACTCTTCTTAAGTTAAAACATTAGTATTGTGTTATTTAAAAATGAATATGAACTTAATTTCTTTGCATTTATCAAAGTCTGACCACACTGCACCTTTTTGGATATTTTGACCAGTTTTAATTTTCTGCAAATAAATGCTCTAAATGACAATACTTTTATTTGGAATTTGGGAGAAATGTTGTCAGTAGTCAATTGGATTTAAAAAAAGTTTTTTCCATAGCTGTATATACTGTATACATATACAAATATATATATATTTATATATATACAGTTGAAGTCAGAAGTTTACATACACTTAGGTTGGAGTCATTAACACTCGTTTTTTCAACCACTCCACAAATTTCTGGTTAACAAATTATAGTTTTGGCAAGTCGGTTAGGACATCTACTTTGTGGATGACACAAGTAATTTTTCCAACAATTGTTAACAGACAGATTATTTCACTTATAATTCACTGTATCACAATTGATGTCTTGGCTTTAGAAGCTTCTGATAGGCTAATTGACATAATTTGAATCAATTGGAGGTGTACCTGTGGATGTATTTCAAGGCCTAACTTCAAACTCAGTGCCTCTTTGCTTGACATCATGGAAAAATCAAAATAAATCAGCCAAGACCTCAGAAAAACACTGTGGACCTCCACAAGTCTGGTTCATCCTTGGGAGCAATTTCCAAATGCCTGAAGGTACCACGTTCATCTGTACAAACAATAGTACGCAAGTATAAACACCATGGGACCACGCAGCCGTCATACCGCTCAGGAAGGAGAAGCGTTCTGTCTCCATGAACGTACTTTGGTGGGAAAAGTGCAAATCCATCCCAGAACAACAGCAAAGGACCATGTGAAGATGCTGGAGGAAACATGTACAAAGTATCTTTATCCACAGTAAAACGAGTCCGATATTGACATAACCTGAAAGGCCGCTCAGCAAGGAAGAAGCCACTGGTCCAAAACTGCCATGAAAAAGCCAGACTATGGTTTGCAACTGCACATGGGGACAAAGATCGTACTTTTTGGAGAAAAGTCCTCTGGTCTGATGATACAAAAATAGAACTGTTTGGCCATAATGACCATCGTTATGTTTGGAAGAAAAAGGGGGAGGCTTGCAAGCCGGAGAACACCATCCCAACCGTGAAGCACGGGGGTGGCATCATCATGTTGTGGGGGTGCTTTGCTGCAGGAGAGACTGGTGTAGTCACAAAATAGATGGCATCATGAGGGAGGACAATTATGTGGATATATTGAAGCAACATCTCAAGACATCAGTCAGGAAGTTAAAGCTTGGCCGCAAATGGGTCTTCCAAATGGACAATGACCCCAAGCATACTTCCAAAGTTGTGGCATAATGGCTTAACTTCATTAGGGTAGGGGGCACTATTTTCACCTCCGGATGAGGTAAACTGCCTGTTACTCAGGCACAGAAGCTAGGATATGCATATCATTTGTAGATCTGGATAGAAAACACTCTAACGTTTCTAAAACTGTTAAAATAATGTCTGTGAGTATAACAGAACTGAAATGGCAGGCGAAAACCTGAGGAAAATCCTTCCAAGAAGTGCCATTACCTTGAAATGGCTGTTTTTCCAATGAAAGCCTATCCCCCATTTAAAGGGATAGGACCCAGATTCCGTTCCCTATGGCTTCCACTAGTTGTGAACAGTCTTTAGACATTGTTTCAGGCTTTAATTCTGAAAAATGAGGGAGAATGACAACATTGAGTGAGTGGACCCTGGGATGTCCTCAGAACTGGCAACTGCACACGACCGATAGCACGCCTTTCTTGTTTTCATTTTATATTGACAAAGCGTTTGTCCGGTTGACATATGATCGATTATTTAGGCTAAAAACAACCTGAGGATTGATTATAAACATCGTTTGACATGTTTCTACGAACTTTACGGATACTATTTGGAATTTTCGTCTGCCTCTTGTGACCGCATTTGAGCCATTGAATTACTGAACAAAACGCGCCAACAAAATTGAGGTTTTTGGATATAAAGAGGGACTTTATCGAACAAAACAAACATTTATTAACTGGGAGTCTTGTGAGTGCAACCATACGAAGATCATCAAAGGTAAGTGATTCATTTTATTGCTATTTCTGACTTCCGTGACTAATCTACTTGGCTGGTAACTGTACGTAATGTTTTGTGTGCTGAGCGCTGTTCTCAGATAATCGCATGGTTTGCTTTCGCCGTAAAGCCTTTTTGAAATCTGACATGGCGGATGGATTTACAAGAAGTTAAGCTTTATTTTGATGTCTAACACATATATTTTCAAGAATGTGCAACTTGCAGACTTGTTTACGCTGCTGTGCGTTTTTGTTGCCGTTTTTACTTTGCTACCTGACGGTTTTTACTTTTTCATTACCGTATATTTTTACTTTTTCCCTCACTCAACTTTTTTTTCATTCAACTTTCCTACCCCGGAGGTTTTATCTGGACATGGTTCGTCAGGACTTCAAACAGCCGAAGCTAAGTAACATTAACATGATGCCTTCTAATTGCAGTCGTTGTACTCATAATATACAGGAGAATGATCGCCTTACGGCAAGGATAGCTGTGCTGCAAGCCCAGCTTCAGACGCAATCGTTAGGCAAGGGTCATTTCAGTGTAGGAAAGGATGAAACAGCGTCTGTGCCACCAGCAAGTACAGATAGTAACGTTAGTATAAACCCCCTCGCACGGTCCCCGCAGCCGGACATCTTTCTCATGGCGTCTGGAGGGAAACGCTGTAGGAATGCTCAACCGGTGTCGCTTATTCAGCCGACAGAAACTTTCAACCGGTTCTCCCCGTTAAGCGAGTCGGAGTCGGAGGCCGAGACTTCTCTGGTCTCTGCTCCTCCCGTTGTGGGGTCTGAGACGCCGACGGCTCCCACCATTAGCTCTGACAAATTGAAAACCCTAGTCATTGGCGACTCCATTACCCGCAGTATTAGACTTAAAACTAATCATCCAGCGATCATACACTGTTTACCAGGGGGCAGGGCTACCGACGTTAAGGCTAATCTAAAGACGGTGCTGGCTAAAGCTAAAACTGGCGAGTGTAGAGAGTATAGAGATATTGTTATCCACGTCGGCACCAACGATGTTAGGATGAAACAGTCAGAGGTCACCAAGCGCAACATAGCTTCAGCATGTAAATCAGCTAGAAAGATGTGTCGGCATCGATTGATTGTCTCTGGCCCCCTCCCAGTTAGGGGGAGTGATGAGCTCTACAGCAGAGTCTCACAACTCAATCGCTGGATGAAAACTGTTTTCTGCCCCTCCCAAAAGATAGAATTTGTAGATAACTGGCCCTCTTTCTGGGATTCACCCACAAACAGGACCAAGCCTGGCCTGCTGAGGAGTGACGGACTCCATCCTAGCTGGAGGGGTGCTCTCATCTTATCTACGAACATAGACAGGGCTCTAACTCCTCTAGCTCCACAATGAAATAGGGTGCAGGCCAGGCAACAGGCTGTTAGCCAGCCTGCCAGCTTAGTGGAGTCTGCCACTAGCACAGTTAGCGTAGTCAGCTCAGCTTTCTCCATTGAGACCGTGTCTGTGCCTCGATCTAGGTTGGGCAAAATTAAAAATGGCGGTGTTCGCTTCAGTAATCTTACTAGTATAAAGACCTCCTCCATTCCTGCCATTATTGAAAGAGATTGTGATACTTCACATCTCAAAATTGGGTTACTTAATGTTAGATCCCTCACTTCCAAGGCAGTTATAGTCAATGAACTAATCACTGATCATAATCTTGATGTGATTGGCCTGACTGAAACATGGCTTAAGCCTGATGAATTTACTGTGTTAAATGAGGCCTCACCCCCTGGTTACACTAGTGACTATACCCCCCGTGCATCCGGCAAAGGCGGAGGTGTTGCTAACATTTACGATAGCAAATTTCAATTTACAATAAAAAAACAATGACGTTTTCGTCTTTTGAGCTTCTAGTCATGAAATCTATGCAGCCTACTCAATCACTTTTTATAGCTACTGTTTACAGGCCTCCTGGGCCATATGCAGTGTTCCTTACTGAGTTCCCTGTATTCCTATCGGATCTTGTAGTCATAGCAGATAATATTCTAATTTTTGGTGACTTTAACATTCACATGGAAAAGTCCACAGACCCACTCCAAAAGGCTTTCGGAGCCATCATCGACTCAGTGGGTTTTGTCCAACATGTCTCTGGACCTACTCACTGCCACAGTCATACTCTGGACCTAGTTTTGTCCCATGGAATAAATGTTGTGGATCTTAATGTTTTTCCTCATAATCCTGGATTATCGGACCACCATTTTATTGCGTTTACAATTGCAACAAATAATCTGCTCAGACCCCAACCAAGGAAGATTAAAAGTCGTGCTATAAATTCTCAGACAACCCAAAGATTCCTTGATGCCCTTCCAGACTCCCTCTGCCTACCCAAGGACGTCAGAGGACAAGAATCAGTTAACCACCTAACCGAGGAACTCAATTTAACCTTGCGCAATACCCTAGATGCAGTTGCACCCCTAAAAATTAAAAACATCTGTCATAAGAAACTAGCTCCCTGGTATACAGAAAATACACGAGCTCTGAAGCAAGCTTCCAGAAAATTGGAACGGAAATGGCGCCACACTAAACTGGAAGTCTTCCGACTAGCTTGGAAAGACAGTACCGTGCAGTATCGAAGAGCCCTCACTGCTGCACGATCATCCTATTTTTCCAACTTAATTGAGGAAAATAAGAACAATCCGAAATTTCTTTTTGACACTGTCGCAAAGCTAACTAAAAAGCAGCATTCGCAAATGGAGGATGGCTTTCACTTCAGCAGTAATAAATTTATGAACTTCTTTGAGGAAAAGATCATAATCATTAGAAAGCAAATTACGGACTCCTCTTTAAATCTGGGTATTCCTCCAGGGCTCCATTGTCCTGAGTCTGCACAACTCTGCCAGGACCTAGGATCAAGGGAGATACTAAAGTGTTTTAGTACTATATCTCTTGACATAATGATGAAAATAATCATGGCCTCCAAACCCTCAAGCTGCATACTGGACCCTATTCCAACTAAACTACTGAAAGAGCTGCTTCCTGTGCTTGGCCCTCCTATGTTGAACATAATAAACGGCTCTCTATCCACCGGATGTGTACCAAGCTCACTAAAAGTGGCAGTAATAAAGCCTCTCTTGAAAAAGCCGAATCTTGACCCAGAAATTATAAAAAACTATCGGCCTATATCGAATCTTCCATTCCTCTCAAAAATTTTAGAAAAGGTTGTTGCCCAGCAGCTCACTGCCTTCCTGAAGACAAACAATGTATACGAAACGCTTCAGTCTGGTTTTAGACCCCATCATAGCACTGAGACTGCACTTGTGAAGGTGGTAAATGACCTTTTAATGACGTCAGACCGAGGCTCTGCATCTGTCCTCATGCTCCTAGATCTTAGTGCCGCTTTTGATACCATCGATCACCACATTCTTTTGGAGAGATTGGAAACCCAAATTGGTCTACATGGACAAGTTCTGGCCTGGTTTAGATCTTATCTGTCGGAAAGATATCAGTTTGTCTCTGTGAATGGTTCGTCCTCTGACAAATCAATTGTAAATTTCGGTGTTCCTCAAGGTTCCGTTCTAGGACCACTATTGTTTTCACTATATATTTTACCTCTTGGGGATGTTATTCGAAAACATAATGTTAAATTTCACTGCTATGCGGACGACACACAGCTGTACATTTCAATGAAACATGGTGAAGCCCCAAAATTGCCCTCGCTAGAAGCCTGTGTTTCAGACATAAGGAAGTGGATGGCTGCAAATGTTCTACTTTTAAACTCGGACAAAACAGAGATGCTTGTCCTAGGTCCCAAGAAACAAAGAGATCTTCTGTTGAATCTGACAATTAATCTGGATGGTTGTACAGTCGTCTCAAATAAAACTGTGAAGGACCTCGGCGTTACTCTGGACCCTGATCTCTCTTTTGAAGAACATATCAAGACTGCTTCAAGGACAGCTTTTTTCCATCTACGTAACATTGCAAAAATCAGAAACTTTCTGGCCAAAAATGACGCAGAAAAATTAATCCATGCTTTTGTTACTTCTAGGCTCGACTACTGCAATGCTCTACTTTCCGGCTACCCGGATAAAGCACTAAACAAACTTCAGTTAGTGCTAAATACGGCCGCTAGAATCCTGACTAGAACCAAAAAATTTGATCATATTACTCCAGTGCCAGCCTCCCTACACTGGCTTCCTGTTAAGGCAAGGGCTGATTTCAAGGTTTTACTGCTAATCTACAAAGCATTACATGGGCTTGCTCCTACCTATCTTTCCGATTTGGTCCTGCCGTACATACCTACACGTACGCTACGGTCACAAGACGCAGGCCTCCTAATTGTCCCTAGAATTTCTAAGCAAACGGCTGGAGGTAGGGCTTTCTCCTATAGAGCTCCATTTTTATGGAATGGTCTGCCTACCCATGTGAGAGACGCAGACTCAGTCTCAACCTTTAAGTCTTTACTGAAGACTTATCTCTTCAGTAGGTCCTATGATTAAGTATAGTCTGGCCCAGGAGTGTGAAGGTGAACGGAAAGGCTGGAGCAACGAACCGCCCTTGCTGTCTCTGCCTTGTCGGTTCCCCTCTTCCCACTGGGATTCTCTGCCTCTAACCCTTTTACAGGGGCTGAGTCACTGACTTACTGGTGTTCTTCCATGCCGTCCATGGGAGGGGTGCGTCACTTGAGTAGGTTGAGCCACTGACGTGGTCTTCCTGTCTGGGTTGGCGCCCCCCCCTTGGGTTGTGCCGTGGCGGAGATCTTTGTGTGCTATACTCGGCCTTGTCTTCGGACGGTAAGTTGGTGGTTGTAGATATCCCTCTAGTGGTGTGGGGGCTGTGCTTTGGCAAAGTGGGTGGGGTTATATCCTGCCTGTTTGGCCCTGACCGGGGGTATCATCAGATGGGGCAACAGTGTCTTCTGATCCCTCCTGTCTCAGCCTCCAGTATTTATGCTGCAGTAGTTTATGTGTCGGGGGGCTAGGGTCAGTCTGTTACATCTGGAGTATTCTCTTGTCTTATCCGGTGTCCTGTGTGAATGTAAATATGCTCTCTCTAATTCTCTCTTCTCTCTTTCTTTCTTTCTCTCGGAGGACCTGAGCCCTAGGACCATGCCTCAGGACTACCTGGCATGATGACTCCTTGCTGTCCCCAGTCCACCTGGCCATGCTGCTGCTCCAGTTTCAACTGTTCTGCCTGCGGCTACGGAACCCTGACCTGTTTCACCGGACGTGCTTGTTGCACCCTCGACAATTACTATGATTATTATTATTTGACCATGCTGGTCATTTACGAACATTTTAACATCTTGACCATGTTCTGTTATAATATCCACCCGGCACAGCCAGAAGAGGACTGGCCACCCCTCATAGCCTGGTTCCTCTCTAGGTTTCTTCCTAGGTTTTTGGCCTTTCTCAGGAGTTTTTCCTAGGGAGTTTTTCCCAGCCACCGTGCTTCTTTCACATGCATTGCTTGCTGTTTGGGGTTTTAGGCTGGGTTTCTGTACAGCACTTTGAGATTTCAGCTGATGTACGAAGGGCTATATAAATAAATTTGATTTGATTTGATTTGAATGTAAAATATTTGAATTGAGTATTTTTGAATTTCACGCTCTGCAATTTCACTGAATGTTGGCCAGCTGGGATGCTACCGTCCCACACCCCCTAGAGAGGTTTTTTAAGGACAACAAAGTCAAGGTTTTGGAGTGACCATCACAAAGCCTTGACCTCAATCCTATAGAAAATTTGTGAGCAGAACTGAAAAAGCATGTGCGAGCAAGGAGGCCTATAAACCTTACACAGTTACACCAGCTCTGTCAGGAGAAATGGGCCAAAATGCACCCAACTTATTGTTGGACGCTTGTGGGACGCTACCCGAAACGTTTGACCCAAGTTAAACAATGCAATGCTACAAAATGCTAATTAAGTGTATGTAAACTTCTGACCCACTGGGAATGTGATGAAAGAAATAAAACTGAAAGAAATAATTCTCTCTACTATTATTCTGACATTTCACATTCTTAAAATAAAGTGGTGATCCTAACTAACCTAAGACAGGGAATTTTTACTAGGATTAAATGTCAGGAATTGTGAAAACTGAGTTTAAATGTATTTGGTTAAGGTGTATGTAATCTTCCGACGTCAACTGTATATATATATACAGTACCAGTAAAAATCTTGGACACACCTGTTCATTCCAATTTCTAATTTTTTTTACATTTTACATTTTTTATTTTATTTTTTTACAATTTTCTACTTTATAGAATAATAGTGAAGACATCAAAACTGTGAAATAACAGTTATGAAATCATATAGTAACCAAAAAAATGTTAAACAAATCAAAATATATTTTATATTTGAGATTATACAAAGTAGCTACCCTTTGCCTTGATAACAGCTTTGCACACTCTTGGCATTCTCTCAACCAGCTTCATGAGTTAGTCACCTGGAATGCTTTTCCAACAGTCTTGAAGGAGTTCCCACACATGCTGAGCACTTGTTGGCTGCTTTTCCTTCACTCTGCGTTCCAACTCATACCAAATCATCTCAATTGGGTTGAAGTCGGGTGATTGTGGAGGCCAGGTCATCTGATGCAGCACTCCATCACTCTCCTTCTTGGTTAAATCAATAATGACAAACCTCCTGGCATTGACAACTTAGCTGGAAAGCTACTGAGGATGGTGGCTGACTCTATAGCCACTCCCTTCCTGTCATATATTTAATCTTAGCCCTGAGAAATGTCTTTGTCCTCAGGCTTGGAGGGAAGCCAAAGTAATTCCACTTCCCAGCTGAATCTGGTAATAAATTCTGTGGCTGTTAAAAGTTACCTTAAATTATAAACTGTCATGGTCAAAGACATAGAGTCAAGGGTTGTAAAGATGGGGAGAGGTCTGTCCGTAGTAAAGAGATGCTTTCCTGTTTTGACACCACACTCCACAAAGCAAGTCCTGCAGGCTCTAGTGTTATCTTATCTTGATTATTGTCCAGTCATATGGTCAAGTGCTGCAACGAAAGACCTAGTTATGCCGCCCAGAACAGGGCGGCATATCTTGCTCTTCATTGTAATCAGAGGGCTGATATAAATATATGCATGCCAGTCTCTCTTGGCTAAGAGTTGAGTAAAAACGGACTGCACCACTTGTTTTTACAAGAAACATTAATGCTTTGTAAATTCCTAATTGCTTGCATAATCAACACAGCACTGACACGCACACTTACCCCACCAGACATGGCACCATCGGTCTCTTCACAGTCTCCAGGTCCGTAACAAATTCAAGGAAATATACAGTATTATGCTACCTTCCATCTTGTATAGCGTAAGCGAACAGCAAACCTGGTTTAAAAAACAAATAAAGCAACACCTCACGGCACAACGTCTCTCCCCCATGAGACCTACTTGTTGTGTGTAGATACTGACTTGACCTACTTCTTGTGTGTAGTTACTGACATGTATGTAGAACTGATATATGCGCACACACTACATGTTAATGTATGTAACTTGTAATATCTTTTTCGTTATAGGATTTTCATTGTCCCCTTTCAGTGTCTACAATGTCTCCTCTCCTCTTAGTGTCTGCGCTGTCTCCTCTCTCTGCTCTCCTCTCCTCTGTGCCTTCTCTCCTCTCAGTGTCTGCTTTCCTTTACTCCTTTCAATGTCTCCTCTCCTGTGTCTCCCTTCTCATTGTCCCCTTTCAGTGTCTACTTGGTGTCCTCTGTGTCCTCTCAGTGTTTCCTCTTCTAACTGTATCCCTTCTCTGTCTCCTGTGTCTCTCCTCCTCCATCTCTCTCCTCGTGTGTGTGTGTGTTATGGATCCCCATTAGCTGCTGCCAAGGCAAAATTAAGGCAGTTTATACAATTTTAAAAACATTACAATGCATTCACAGATTTCACAACACACTGTGTGCCCTCAAGCACTCCATCCCTACCACTTATCTACAATACAATATCCATGTGTACTTGTTGGTATGGTGCGTATGTTATTGTGTATGCATGTGTCTGTGTCTATGTTTGCTGCTTCACAGTCCCCACTGTTCCGTAAGGTGTATTTCTATCTGTTTTTTACATCTGATTCCATTGCTGAAATACAATTTTATTGGTCACATACAAATGGTTAGCAGATGTTAATGCGAGTGTAGCGAAATGCTGTTTAAAAAAAAGCCTATAGGACGGTAGGAGCAAAATGGAGTCGTGGTTGGATTTGCCGAAGGGAGGGCCTTATTATACATCGCAGAAGTTAGAGTAACAGTGATCCAGTGTATTGCCCGCACGAGTGCTATATTCAATATGCTGATAGAATTTAGGTAGCCTTCTCAAATTTGCTTTACTAAAATCCCCAGCTACAATAAATGCAGCCTCAGGATATATGGTTTGCATAGAGTCCAGTGAAGTTCCTTAAGGGCTATCGTGGTATCTGCTTGAGAGGGGGATATACACGGCTGTGACAATAACTGACGAGAATTCTTTGGAGATATGGTCGGCATTTGATTGTAAGGAATTCTAGGTCAGGTGAGCAGAAGGACTTGAGTTCCTGTATGTTATGATAACACCATAAGTCGTTAATCATGAAGCATACACCCCTGCCCTTCTTCTTCCCAGAGATGTTTATTTCTGTCGGCGCGACGCATGAAGAATCCCGGTGGCTGTACCGACTAGGATAACATATCCCGAGAGAGCCATGTTTCCGTAAAACAGAGAATGTTAGTCTCTGTAAAGCAACCCTTGCCCTAATTTCATCTACCTTGTTGTCTAGGGGCTGGACATTGGCGAGTAATATACTCGGAAGTGGTGGGTGGTGTGCAAGCCTTCGAAGTCTGACCAGGAGGCCGCTCCGTCTACCTCTTCTGCGGCGCCGTTGTTTTGGGTCGGCCTCTGGAACCAGATCCAGAACCAGATCCATTGTCCTGGGTGGTGGTCCAAGCAGAGGATCCGCTTCGGGGAAGTTGTATTCCTGGTCGTAATGTTGGTGAGTTGACGTCGCTCTGATATCCAATAGTTCTTCACCGCTGTATGTAATAACACTTAAGATTTTCTGGGCCATCAATGTAAGAAATATTTCATTAAAAAAACGAAATACTGCATAGTTTCCTAAGGACTAGAAGCGAGGCAACCCTCTCTGTCGGCACCATCTTGATAATAACTGCTTGCATCAGTTACTTGATGTGGAAAAGAGTTCCATGTAGTCATGGCTCTATGTAGTATTTTGCACTTCCCTAAGTCTGTTTTTGGACTTGAGGACTGTGAAGAGACCCCTGGTGGCATGTCTTGTGGGGTATGGATGGGTGTCTGAGCTGTGTGCCAGTAGTTTAAACAGACCTCTGGTGGCATGTCTTGTGGGGTATGAATGGGTGTCCGAGCTGTGTGCCAGTAGTTCAAACAGACAGCTCGTGAATTCAACATGTTAATACCTCTCACAAATACAGGTAGTGATGAAATCAATGTCTCCTCCACTTTGAGCCTGTGTACATCCTAGGGCCAGCCGTGTTGCCCTATTCTGAGTATATTGCAATTTTCCTATGTCCCTTTTTGTGGCACCTGACCACAGGACTAAACCTCTCCTGTCTCCTTTCCTCTCTGTGTCTCCTCTCCTCTGTCTCGTCTCAGTAGTCCGTCTCCTGAAGGAACAAGAGTAGGAACCATGTTGTATTGTTGGGACATGGCCCTATCACCACAGAGGGTGTGTTTGTTTTAGCGCAGTAGTAGCTTGGACATTCAGGGAGTTGGATCTCAGAGTGAATTTTATCAAACTGAAGGCAGAGGTTCAAAGACCACAATGCCTTTGGCTTAAAACCAACTACAGCTAGTACCACTGTGTATTTGGCAGTGATTTCTCCATGCATCTGTGGACACAGAATTGAGATGTCTTTGTATTTTTTAAATTTAATCTTTATTTAACTAGGCAAGTCAGTTAAGAACAAATTCTTATTTACAATGACTGCCCTATCACGGCCAGTTGTGATACAGCCTGGAATTGAACCAGGGTCTGTAGTGATGCCTCTAGCACTGAGATGCAGTGCCTTTGACCACTGCACCACTCGGGAGCAGTGTATAGACCGGATCTGTTGACTATGTGCAACACACATATATACACAGGTTCTGACCTCACTGTAAGTTATGCATGAACACTGGCGCCAAGGAAACAGCAAAATAATTAATTATAAAAGTATTTCTGTTAATTGTTAGTTAGTAATTAATGAGCTAACCTTTGGAGGGACATTATTCATGTTGCGTTTGCATATATGAATATTCACACACTAATTATCTCCCTTGAGGAAACACGTCTCTGTCCACACACACACACACTTTCTCTACCGTCATCTTTCTGTCTGATAGTGGGCAGCTCTAAGCCGATAATGGTGGTGTGTGTGTGTACATACAGGGTTATCATGCTCCCATTATATATCACTAAGTACCTGAGAGCTTTTTCCTGCAATCTAGAGCCTTAGAATTAGGCATAATGCATAGGGTATTAGCATACCTCTTTACCTGTTCAATTGTCATTTTAATGACGGTGTCATTCTGACTGTTGTAAATCACACGTCTCAGTATACTGCACATACATGCCTAGGATATTACATTCACATTACAACCCAGTACATGGGATCATACCACACATCAATACAAGCCCATATCATGGCATCATAATTAATATACATATATTATCATAAAGTGCCAGATTACATTTAATCTAAGTATACCTCTTAAACTGTCTGTATCCTCTTGACTGGTGATAATTTGTTTCTTTAATAAAAAATAATCTCTCCTCAAATCTGCGTAAAAGATTGAAAGGAATGTGAGTCATTTAGTAATTGCTTGCTTTTCTAAATTATAGTAACTTTGCCATCCAAGATGGTTAGTCGAGCTAACTTGATTGATTGCCTATCTAGCTGGCTAGCTAAAGCCAACGTCATAGAATTACTAAGGGTCTGGTATTACAGAGAAACAACAAAACCTTTTATTTATTCATTAAGGAGTCAATAGGCTTAATCAAATTCATTTACTGTAACGGCTGTCGTCGTAATGAGACCAAGGTGCAGCGGAGGATGTGTGTTCATCTTAGATATTTAATAGAAAAAGAGAACACTTTACAAAAATAAACCAAAGACGACAGCAAAACAGTCCTGTCAGGAAAAACTCTCAACAGAAAACAATCACCCACAAACCCCAAAGGAAAAACAGGCTGCCTATGTATGACTCCCAATCAGCAACAACGAACTACAGCAGTTCCTGATTGGGAGCCACACACGGCCAACCAAAGAAACAAACCAACATAGAAAAATAAACATAGAACGCCCACCCATGTAACACCCTGGCCTCACCAAAATAGATAACAAAAAAAAACTCTCTATGGCCAGGGCGTTACATTTACAAACATACCTCCTGCGAGTCCTGCCCATCACCGGCAGCTAAAATCAAATGCTGTGTGTCACTCTACACTCTCTCGCCACCTCCCTACTGTCCGCACACACTACACTAGGCATACCTTTGCTCCATGAGGCACCTTGAAAGGAACCACTTACTATGGAGAATAGGAGGGTGGGTACAGTCAGTGTGCCCCCTACTCAAAATATACCCAAAATACCGCTGACAGATCTTTTTATAAATAATTATGTTAAAGCGTGGGCTTCAATGTTTAGTTATTAATTTAACATCTGAAGAAGAAAAAAATCCTAATGGAAAAATCTGAGGGGTTATGTGCCCTTATCCCCTATGGATCCAGTTCAGTGACGCCTCTGTGTGTGTATTTGCTTGCACGGTACACACTGCATATCATAGCCATCTAGGAAACAACATTGTGTCACGGATCCCCCTGGTACTGCTGCTCATTCCGTTCACCAGCTCCTGAGATCTACCTCACCAGCCTTCTAGGCGTCACTGAACTGGATCATTACCACCAACCCTGGACTGTGTTGTTTCAATACGCACACCTGGTTCCCATTCCCCCTGTATGTGCCCTCTGTTCTCCGTTGTCCTTGTCGGTTATTGTTACCATGTCCATTTGTCGTGTGAGTACATGTGCTATTGTATCGGCTTCCATGCTATGTGTTATTCTGCACTTATTTTATGGGTCTCGTCCTGTGTATTTAGAGGTTTACACCTTGCTCTTTTGTTTGGGTGGCGAAAATAAAACCCACTATTATGTATTCCTGCGCCTGTCCCCAATCATTATACAATGTGACAGAATAACCGACCCACTAAATGGAAACAGCAGGCAAGACCGAGCTGTCGAACATCGTAGAAACCCTACAGCATCAAGAAGACTGTCTCCAGATTCGGCAGTGCCATGGACAGCATGCTGGCAACCATCCTGCGTTTGGAGGGGAATGTGCAGTCCCTCCTGTCTCCGGCACCAACCCCCACACCCATACCTGCCTCCGTCCCATGTGAGCCGGTCCGCAGAATACCCCTGTTCCTCCCGGTGCGCTTTGATGGCCCTCCAGCGAGATGCAAGGGATTCCTTCTGCAATGCGACCTGTAGCTCACTCGCTACGCCGAAGATGTCTCCAGGAGTGACAGGGTTGCCACCGTCATCTCGGCATTGACCAGACAAGCCCCAGGACTGGGGCGCCGCGATCTGGGAAATGGACGGACCCGAGGTCGAGTCCTACGAGCGCCTCACCCTCTTCCCCTCAGTGTTTGATCATCCTGTGGAGGGCCAAGAGAGGAGTGAACGCCTACTCTGACTACGCCAGAGAGCTAAGACCGCCTCGGAGTTTGCTCTGGAGTTCCAGACCATCGCGGCCTCCACCGGATGGAACGAGTCAGCTCTGGCCAACGTGTTCCGCAGCGGACTGCGGGGGGAGGTACAGATGGAGTTAGCCTGCCATGATGACAACCTGTCACTCGACCAGCTCATCAAATCAAATCAAATCAAATCAAATTTATTTATATAGCCCTTCGTACATCAGCTGAAATCTCAAAGTGCTGTACAGAAACCCAGCCTAAAACCCCAAACAGCAAGCAATGCATGTGAAAGAAGCACGGTGGCTGGGAAAAACTCCCTAGGAAAAACTCCTGAGAAAGGCCAAAAACCTAGGAAGAAACCTAGAGAGGAACCAGGCTATGAGGGGTGGCCAGTCCTCTTCTGGCTGTGCCGGGTGGATATTATAACAGAACATGGTCAAGATGTTAAAATGTTCGTAAATGACCAGCATGGTCAAATAATAATAATCATAGTAATTGTCGAGGGTGCAACAAGCACATACGGTGAACAGGTCAGGGTTCCGTAGCCGCAGGCAGAACAGTTGAAACTGGAGCAGCAGCATGGCCAGGTGGACTGGGGACAGCAAGGAGTCATCATGCCAGGTAGTCCTAGGGCTCAGGTCCTCCGAGAGAAAGAAAGAAAGAAAGAAAGAGAGAATTAGAGAGAGCATATTTACATTCACACAGGACACCGGATAAGACAAGAGAATACTCCAGATGTAACAGACTGACCCTAGCCCCCCGACACATAAACTACTGCAGCATAAATACTGGAGGCTGAGACAGGAGGGATCAGAAGACACTGTGGCCCCATCCGATGATACCCCCGGACAGGGCCAAACAAGCAGGATATAACCCCACCCACTTTGCCAAAGCACAGCCCCCACACCACTAGAGGGATATCTACAACCACCAACTTACCGTCCGAAGACAAGGCCGAGTATAGCCCACAAAGATGTCCGCCACGGCACAACCCAAGGGGGGGGCGCCAACCCAGACAGGAAGACCACGTCAGTGGCTCAACCTACTCAAGTGACGCACCCCTCCCATGGACGGCATGGAAGAACACCAGTAAGTCAGTGACTCAGCCCCTGTAAAAGGGTTAGAGGCAGAGAATCCCAGTGGGAAGAGGGGAACCGACAAGGCAGAGACAGCAAGGGCGGTTCGTTGCTCCAGCCTTTCCGTTAAATGTATAATTTATCGCTCTATCATGCTCATTTCTGTACATTTAAGAACCAACAATGTGCTACCTTTTTGTAAAATTTCTGACAATGCTAACATCTCTTTAGCTGAAGCTTAGAGTTCTGACACTGGGTCGGTTGCTCGGCAACACAGCTGCTTGCACTATGCTGCCAGTCAAGAGTATGGAACATACCTATGCTACTGTGTATATATAGCTGTCTATATGGTGGTATTCAAGCTGAGTTTAACACCCTAATTTCGCCCCCCCCCCCGAGGTTAACCCCCTAATTATCATTAAAAAAAATCCCTATTAAAATCTATCAGTTTCATCTAGAGATTTTTTTTGCATTGGATGAGTCTCAATCCACCACATACGCCTGTGTCGCACTTCCTCTGCAGTGAAAGCTGACAGAGCTAGAGCGGTGTTTGTCAGACCAGGAGACATCCCGAGAATCAGTCTTCTCACAAAATTACCTGTGGCGTCCGAACGGTTTGGCCTACACACTACGATCCCTCTGTGGAAGGGTGAGACTCTCACAAACACGTACATATCGGTTGTTTTGCTTTAGGATAACCACAGGCTTCACTGAAGGTATCCCGGTACCAGTTAAAAAAATGAATGGAAATATATAGACTGCCAAAAATAAGGGGTTAAATACAAAAAAAAGATATACATTATTTTTCATGATCTTTCTTATCTCTCAGATATAGGACAGACACTTCAGAACAAACTTCTTTTGGATTGTTTTTTGGGGGACTATCTGTTATTCAATGCGTTTGTACCGGCTAAGGCAAAAAACTATTTTTCATCAAATAATTTTTGTATGTATTTTTCTTATACTTCAAGGGTTTTTAAAATGTAATATCAAACAGCTTAGTAACCCCCCCCCCCGGATTAGCTAGGTAGCTAGCTAGTCCAGCAGCTAGCATCTGCAGCTAGCGAACACCAGTCAGTTGAAATCTAGCTAACAGGCAAAGGAAGGTAGCTAGTCAATGGCTAGGTAGCTAACCAACAAGCAAGGAAAGCTAGCTATATTTTACCAAATAAGCTTTTTCATATAAGGCTGTATTTATAATGTGTAAATTGCTGAAGTAGACTTCTTGCGTGTAATCAGAGCACAAACAAATATGTACAAATAAGCATCCTTGGCTGCTATAATAGCCAGCTAACGTTAGCTTGGTAATGTTAGCCAATGTAAGACTGTAACATTAGCTGATGCGTATGACCAGTTCATGCACCAAAATATATCATACTTTCTTACACAAAACATAGCTAGCTATCGTTAGTTATGTTAAGTTTAAAACCCTTCAAACTTTGGGAAACTGACAAGCTGCCCACATTCATTTGCATTGCTACTACAATCAATGAGATGCATTGCTCACGTTTACTACCAAACTAGCTAGTTAGGTAGCCAATGTTACCCCAACAAGACTGTACCACAACTCAATGTTTAATATATGTATTATAGCTACATTCTTCCACAAAGCCAATGCCACATTTTGGGAAACTGTCACACTGCTAGCTAGCTACCTTACAATGCATGCAAGGGGCATTGCTAAACGGTCTAGGTAGGCTACTCCATAGACAAAGCTACACTAAGACAAGGTACTCAGATTTCAGACAGGACAAACACTACATTTCCTTGACTAAGAACAATCAAGACCACAACACAAACCATAGTCAAGAAAACAAATAGCTTTGTTAAGAAACAGTAAGCTAGTTATGAACTACGTGAACGACCGACTCAAATCGGTCTTATGAATTAAAATTAGAAAGGAAAATATCTGTGTACTTGTGGAAAAATCACCCTGATTAACTCTTTAGTCATATCAGAGTTGACCTATTTGCTTATGGTTTGCGTACACTTAGCAACCTATTTAAAAATAAAAATCTAATTTAATAACATATTTCTACCACGGTAGATGCTGAGTTTTTGGATTGATGGCCAAAGTATTTTAAAGGCTGACTTTGGTTGATTTTAATACTTCTGACAGCCAAAATTCTAACTCCACCCATAACTTTTGGACTTTTAAACATTCCCAGAAGGCATGGATGCAAACAACGTTTCCATGATGGGCTATTACCAAGACAATAGACTCTTCAACAATTACAAAATGATAGCTCGGCGTGAAAAAAATCCCCCCAACTTGTATTAATTAAGTACTCTAAAGTTTTACATTTCTAACTCCAAACATCATGCAACTGCAAAATGTCGGGTAAAGCATATACTGTACAGTATTTCTTCATCAACATCTTTATGTTTTCGTTAATAAAATAATGATAAAAATACTCTTTCAAAATGCAGAGGTTAATTTCAACTATCAGCTGGACAATAGACTCTTGCCGAGTTTAGGGACTTTAAATATATTAATGGATCCATAATGAATTACTATGGGAATAAATATCACTGAATGACATAGCATGGAGACTGGTCTTGATAAATCACATTTTTATTTGGAAATGTAAGGATTATTTTGCTCTTCACTATCACAACATTAAAAACTTTCAAATGCATGCATTAATTAAATCACTTTAGCCGGCATGTTATGTTTCATCTGATAAAGGTGCACATGGGCCTATTTATATAACGAATATGAATTCGAAGGGCCGAAATTATTAAATATTAATGCATTAGACCTCTCACTAAAGGCGTCAGTCATACAAAAGTTATACTTAAATTCTAACTGGTTCTCCAGCAAATTAGTAAGAATGTCTCACCCCATGTTCAAGAATGACCTTTTTCCCTTTATTCAGATTACGACCACTCACTTTCGGTTATTTGAAAATGAAATAATCTCCAAAATATTGTTATTTTTTAAACAAGCCATAGACTTGATTGTTTGCAATTTCATTTTAATCCACCAGAAAAGACAGAACAAATAATACAACAAATATTGTGGTTAAACTCAATTATACTAATTGATAAAACAAATGTATTTTTCGAAAAAAAATAAGAAAAAAGTATAATCTTTGTAAATGATATCATAAATAGGACTGGTGGAGTTATGTCATACATGCAGCGAACACACATATTTGGAAATGTCTGCTCTACCCAAAATTACAACCAACTGATTGCAGCAATACCACAAAAATGGAATAGGAAAGTGGAAGTTGGAAAAAGTAAGGAACTTGTCTGTTGGCCCTGGAGGCATTTTGAAAACATGTTTTTTCCATAAGTCCGCTCAAGTTTCTTCAACTGTCTTCTGACTGTGATTAGAGAGATGTTGATGTTATGCCGTGATGCCAGCAGATTACAGATGGCCTTTACCAATTGCTCATCATCTTCAACCATCAGTGAGTCGATGGCTTCAATAGTCTCGCTGGAAATGGAACACAATGTAAAAATGTGCAGCATTCAGTAAAGACCAGCAGTCAATTTATTTCAGCATTATTAGGCCTACTTTACAGCATTGTAGACTTCTTTACCTGATCATTTTCTTGGGCTTTCACGTTCGGTGTAACACAGGCGAATAGCACTGTCCGTGACCATAATCCCCAAGTCTAACAGTATTTTACATGTTTAATTATTCAAGGCTCCTTTCTCTTCTCTGTGCTGGAGTTCTTTAAAGAATACAAAAGAAGCCATGCACCCTTGAGTCCACCAAATGCATTGTTTTCTAACCCCATCTGGATGGAGCCATTACAAATTACTATGGTAATAAATATCACTGAATGACAGACATATTGGAATAAAGTAGGCAAAACAAACATGCTAATCACGTGCACAGAACGGTGCCAACAGAAATGGCAGCTTAGCGACTAGCTCTTAGGAAACTTTGCAGTATTTTTTTTATGTAAAATTTTTTACATTAGCTCAGGAAATGTTTTGTGTCATTACATACATGAAGGGAAAATTTTGGCATTTGCTGTAGGATTGATGAGAAACTCCATATTGCAAATGTACGGTCCCTTACTAGACATCCGCGAATGTTTGTAAAATTCGCGGATGGCGGCGGGCCGTACACCGGGGCCAGAACTTCCGGGAAGTCATCGAATGAAGTCTCTCGTATATTCGGTTTCCGTTTTATAAAATGTTCTAATTTTGGTAATTTTTCCGCTGTCCCGGAAAATACCACCAGATGGCGAATGTAATCATATTGCAAATGTACAAAACATCACCAGTCATGACATGGCCTTTTCTCTTAAACAGAAAATACTTCGAAGACGAAACTTGGTGAGCATAGGTTTGGCATAATAGGCAGTTAGCCCCGAACAAGATGGCGTCGGGGCCTCAACGCTTTTTGAGTTAAGGACATTTCTCTGGGATTAAAGGTCAAAAACAAAAATAGAGCGCTAATTTGACTTCACGTCAAAGTACATAAACCTACGGTGTCAGGAAAAAAAGAAACAGACATTTATTTATCGTAATTTAAGAGAAATCGTACAATGTACAATTGGTGCTTCTGAAAAAAAAAAGTGTTTTTTTTTCTAAAAAGTTGCAGATCCAGTTGCAGCGTGTTCAGCTGAATCCGTTAAGGCAGGTTTCGGAACTCTATGTGATTTCTGTGATTATCTGTGATTTTCTGAAATAATACTCAATCATTCAACCCTCTGTAAATAAGTCAGTTCTTAACGTAAAGACTTAAAACTCAAAATTCTGTAAGAGCCTACCCCAAGGAGGATATGTGTTTACTTTCAGCTTCCTGTGTCAACCGGAAGTACCTTAAATTGGGGTCATAGGGGCTGTTTTGAAGGGTTAAAAAGGTCACATCTTTCCAAAACTTCATATGTGTGATTAGGCAACCCTCATGAACTGTAAATAAGTCATTTCTCCCAACAGATGTCAAAGAAAAAACTCTCTCACACACACACACACACACACACACACACACACACACACACACACACACACACACACACACACACACACACACACACACACACACACAGACACACATAGCAAGGATGGAGTGACACGGTGCGGGGCTTAAAGACACACAGAGCCTGCAATGGCATTACCGTAATCTCTAGGCTGTGCCGAGTTCAACGAGATGCCCCGCTTGACCGTAGCTCACTCGGTCTGAGCGCAGTAACCGTGATAAAAAGAAGGCCCATAATGAAGGATGGCCCTAAATGTCAGGTGCTTTTGGTTGACAGCAGGGGAACCGTCAGGGTTAAAAGCACGATTCAACCTCAGGAACGTTCCCGAGGTCCTCCCGATCTGTGCAAGCCTGACCTTTACCGTGTGGTATTAACCCTTAACAGTGAAAACAGGGTTTTTTCATCTCACAGATTACAATGACATCTCTCCCTATAGGAATACATTGCCTGCTCCCCTAAATTCAACCTGAAGCCTATGTGGGTTATGAATGCCATATCAAACTGTCTTCGATGACAATTTGTCAGGCTACTATGAGGTCTACTTGTGTTGATTCTAAGCTTCCTGGAGCAACCGGAAGTGGTTAAATTTACCCTAAAGTTGTTTTGATATACCAAACCTGCAGTTTGTGAAACTCACTGCATTCAACCCTGTGTAGATAGGTAAATTCTGAATGTAAAGACTTTAAACTCAGGATTCTGTAAGAGCATACCCCAATCAGGATATGTGTTTACTTTTAGCTTCCTGTGCCAACCGGAAGTGCCTTAAAATCGTGTCATAGGGGCTGTTTCGAAGGGTTAAAAAGGTCAGATCTTTTCAAAACTTCATATGTGTGATTAGGAAACCCTCATGAACTGTAAATCAGTCATTTCTCCCATCAGATTTCCAATAAAAACTCACATACACACACACAGCTTGGACAGAGTGACACAGTGTGGGGCTTAGAGACATACAGAGCCTGCAATAGTTACCTTCGTTCGAACTATCAAAGAACCGTCAGACCTAGAGCTCTGAAACTTTAGAAACCTGTTCTAGAGCTGAAGTCGATAGTGCACAGTGAGTTATGTGGCTCTAGAAGGTTCTCAGATCGAGAAACAGCCTTGTACATTTGCAATAACTTCAATTCATTTTGACCATTACGAAAATGATGAAATTTAGAAAGGTCCTCGCAAGACTAGGTGCATTGAAACCGCCATGGCCAATAGAGATGGACCCTAACGTTTCTGTCCGATTGCTCATTCAACGACCTCGTAGCAACGCCCGGAAAATGTGGATTTTCCACACCAATTAAGGTTGTTGCTCAGCCTCCAAATGACCTATCGAGCCGAAACTTGGGATTCGGGATCGCCTCAGCTTGACCTACACATAATGTCAGAACTGGACCCGCAACTTGACTGTAACTACGTGTTTTTTGATTTTATTATGGTTTAAACAGAAGGCGCTGTGAATTTTGGGCCTGTTCTGAAATATGTGATAGTTGGCTTCTAAACGAGTTTGAAAAAGTGGGTGTGGTGTCAGTTTGTATCAGTTTGGTGTCAGAATGATATCTAATTGACTGATGGACGGTGACTTACTGGCTGACTTTTGTCCATTTGCAATATGTATAAACAGTGATCAACCATCACCAAATTGACATTCTGAAATCAACACCAACGAGTGATGTAGAGGAACCAGAATCACTGCCCGGCCATCCCGAGTTCAATTTTGCATTTCTGCAGTATTTTTGAGCATGTCAAATTCGTGATGGTAAATGCCCATTGAAACATATTGCAAATGAACAGTACATTTCACTGACTTTTGGGTTTGGAAACCGACTTCCTATGACCGTACATGGCAAATGGACATAACACCCTGATTTGGCACTTTCAATACTTTCATATTGCATTTGGACATTTCTTATGGCATTTGGCAATGGTTCACTGAATTTTGACTTTGACTTTTGACTTCCGATGAAATCATATTGCAAATGGACAAAACATCCTGATTTGGCACTTTCAATACTTTCATATTGCATTTGTACATTTCGTATTGCATTTGGCAATGGTTCACTGACTTTTGACTTTGATTTTTGACTTCCTATGAAATCATATTGCAAATGGACAAAACATATGGCTTATAGACAAGTAAAAGAAAAAGTATGTTCATACAGTTCTTATACATGTATAATTGACCAAAAAATCTAAATAATTTTGAAAAACAGTCCAGAAAGCACTTTTTTAAGGGGGTGATAAGTTTTTGAAAAAAAAATCATATTTTCTAAATTTTACTATTGGGTCTTGACTTGTGTTACATATGCAATAAGAAAATTTGAAATATGATTTTTTTTTCTAAAACTTATCACCCCCTTAAATAACTGCTTTCTGGAACATTTTTCAAATTTCTTTCAATTTTTTGGCGGGCTCAGAGTCAGGGCAGGCAAGGATCAAAACCGGGAGGACAAAAAAACGGAGATAAGGAAAAATCAGGAGCATAGAAAAAACACGCTGGTTGACTTGACAAGACTAACTGGCAACAGACAGAGAACATAGGATTCAATCCCCAGGTGACACCTGGAGATGGGTGGAGACAATCACAAAGACAGGTGAAACAGATCAGGGTGTGATACTTCCATATGTATATAGTCTTAATTAATTCTTAAATTTGTGTGTATTGGTATATGTTTTGTAATTTATTAGATATTACTTGTTAGAATTTACTGCACTGTTGGAGCTAGAAACACAAGCATTTCACTACACCCGCAATAACATCTGCTAATCATGTGACCAATACAATTTGATTTTGAATTGTTGCTTACTGGAACACCCAAAGTCATCCAGTTGTTGTAATAGGATTTGAAGCAATAGTCTCCCCGCATGTGGTCAACTATTTCAGCACCAATCGCGCTGCCCTGAAAAGCATGGGGTCTGGTCTTTTTTCACTGAATCTCCGTTTGGTATTGGTTAGACTAGAATTAGAAAATTAGTTAGGGTTTGGAAATGTTAGGATTATTTTGCTCTTCACTCGCAGTGACTTAGTAGCCTACTCCAGACCGGTCACTTTGTACAGTGCCAAATTTTTCTAACTGAAACTCTGAGGGTTTTGTTTTTCGTTTTTCTAGGAATAGAAACACCCTAATATTAATCAACTTAATTAACCTACATTGCTTAACCTCTCTGGGGTATGTGGGACGATTTCGTCCCACCTACGTAACAGCTACTGGAATTCCAGTGGCGCGATTTTTGAATCGTTAGAAATACTATAACTTCAATTTCTCAAACATATGACTATTTCACAGCTATTTAAAGACAAGAATCTCGTTAATCTAACCCCACTGTCCGATAAACCCAAGAAGTTCTGGAACATGGTTAAAGATCTGGAGAATAAACAGCTGCCCATGTCCCTTTTTTATTTTATACCTTTATTTAACTAGGCAAGTCAGTTAAGAACACATTCTCATTTACAATTACAGACTACCTGGGCCAAACCCACCCCTAACCCGGACAACGCTGGGCCGCCCTATGGGACTCCCAATCATGGCCGGTTGTGATACAGCCCAGGATCAAACCAGGGTCTGTAGTGATGCCTCTAGCACTGCTATGCAGTGCCTTAGACCGCTGCGCCACTCCGGAGCAAAAAAGGAAAGAAGAATTGCTCATGAAAGTTTTTTAGCAAGCGTCTATGACAAATCAGGACAGGTTGTTTCTCTGAGCAGTCATTACGAACACAGGCTGTAACATAGTGATCACTAAAGTATTACAGAAAACACTAGACAGATATGTATCAGGATTATTTGTGAGGATAACATTAAGGAGAGTAGCCTTTTCTGTGTGTTTGGAGTCATACCTTGCGGGATTGGTAATAATCTGAGAAAGATTTAGGGAGCCCCATTGCATTAGGACATGGTCACTTGGATTAAGCATGTCCCAGTTTAGGTCACCTAGAAGGACACATTCAGACATAGTGTAAGGGGCCAGGAGAGAGCTTAGGGCAGGTAGGGTACAGGCTGGTGCTGATCCAGGACCATACCACCCAGCAACAGTCAACAAAGAGCAATTTGAAAGTTTAAGGCTTAAAACCAGCAAATTAAATTGTTTGGCGATAGACTTGGTGGAGACAACCATGCACTGAAGGTGTTCCTTAGTAAAGATTGCCACTCCACCACCTTTGGAAGATCTGTCTTACTGAAAAAGGTTATAACGTGAAAGGTTAACATCAGTGTTCAAAACTCTTCCTTAAAATGACGAACACATCTGGATTGGAGCTGTAAACCCACACCTTGCAATTGATACCTTTTAGGTAATACGTTTTGTGTGTTAACGTTCAGAAAACCCAGGCTTTTATGAGAGCAGAAATCAGTGAAATAGATATCAGAGCACCAGTCAGAATTGGTGCTAGCAACAGTAGATGGGCCAGGGTGAACATGTACATTTCCAGATATCATCAGTAGTAATATAATCAGGGCACGGCAGAGGACAGGGAGAGCTCTGCAGTGTTGATTTTTATGACATTTGAATGTGCATCAGATGGCAACAAGATCATATTGTAAACCAATTTCATCAAGTAATATGAATACAAAGCCGGCGAGAGGTGGTTAGAATAGGATGGGAAGCCAAGACTCCGTTTCAGTGTCGAAACAAAATTGTCCTGTGGCTGTTTTATTTTGGAGATTGCGAGGAGGATATCCTTTGTGATCTAATCAACAATATTGTTTCTTACTGAGTTAATTTTGTAGGCAACTACTACTGCTGTACCTCCAGCCATGGTTACTCCATACATTTTCTGTGACACCCAAAGGCACTTGTTACATTTTGACAGGAAAATGGCAAAATTCACGCACTTATCAAGAGAACATCCCTGTTCATCCCTACTGACTCTGATCTGGCATCATTATACATAAAGGAGAAGTAACTCTGTCTTTCATTCAACTAAAACACTAAAACAAGTCTCTCTGTACAACAGATGAAACTGGGAACCTACCCCGATTCCAAATATAGTAGCCTAGCAGCCTTATCGCTCTATATAATATGGTAGCCTAGCAGTCTTATCTCTCTATAATATGGTAGCCTAGCAGCCTTATCTCTCTGTATAATATAGTATCCTAGCAGTCTAATCTCTATATAATATGGTAGCCTAGCAGCCTTATCTCTCTGTATAATATAGTATCCTAGCAGTCTTATCTCTATATAATATGGTAGCCTAGCAGCCTTATCTCTCTGTATAATATAGTATCCTAGCAGTCTTATCTCTATATAATATGGTAGCCTAGCAGCCTTATCTTTCGATTTAAAATAATAGCATAATAGCCGTATCTCCCTATATAATATAGTATGCTAGCAGTCATATCTCTCTTTTTAGTAACCTAGCAGCCTTATCTCTCTATATAATATTATTACCTTGCAGTATTATCTATATATATATATAATATAGTATCTTAGCAGCCTTATCTCTCTATATAGTAACCTAGCAGTCTTATCTCTCTTTTAAGTAGCCTAGCAGCCTTATCTCTCTTTATAGTACCTAGGATCATTATCTCTCTATATAATATAGTATCTTAGCAGCCTTATCTCTCTATATAGTAACCTGGCAGCCTTATCTCTCTATATAGTAACCTAGCAGTCTTATCTCTCTTTTTAGTAGCGTAGCAGCCTTATCTCTCTATATAGTAACCTAGCAGTCTTATCTCTCTTTATAGTATCCTAGCAGCCTTATCTCTCTTTATAGTACCTAGGATCATTATATCCTTATGTAATATAGTAGCCTAGCAGCCTTATCTCTCTATATAACATGGTAGCCTAGAAGCCTTATCTCTCTATATAATATAGTAGCCAAGCATCCTTATCTCTCTTTAGAGTAGCCTAGCAGCCTTATCTCTCTATATAATATGGTAGCCTAGCAGCCTTATCTCTCTTTATAGTAGACTAGCAGCCTAATCTCTCTTTATAGTAGGCTCTCCATCTGAACTAAGAAACCACACTCGACTGACCACACTATGTTGAAGGAGAGGTAGATGTGGTGTGACAGGCGCATTGTGTGCATTTGTGTGTGTGTGTGTGTGTGTGTGAAAGTATGTGGTTGATTAGTTCATGTTTAATACAGCTGGTCGGGATAGCCTGAGGTCATCTAACAGCACAATTGTAAGAAGACAGGGAGGAAGAGAGGGATGGGGAAGTAGATAAAGGGAGGGAGGGAGGCAGGGAGGGAGGGGAGAGATGGACTGAAAGAGAGATTTAGATAGAGAGATGGAGCGAGAGACAGAGGGAGAGAGAGTGTTTATGTTAATATGGTTAATTAAAGGCAGAGGGATCATGCTGCAGCGCTGGGCTCTACCAACCACAGATATGACCTGGGGCAATACACAAACACACAAGCACACACACACACCTGTCATATCTGGGCAACAAAAATTAGTCTACTTACTATAATAGTTTTCAGGTTCAAAAGAAAACCACAACTTTAAATGAAGCATTTTG
Organism: Salmo trutta; assembly: GCF_901001165.1. NCBI lineage: Eukaryota > Metazoa > Chordata > Actinopteri > Salmoniformes > Salmonidae > Salmo > Salmo trutta. The sequence goes on along the minus strand of NC_042957.1, from coordinate 680,600 downwards.
CCAGGACTCTTTGGGAGATCCTTTGTTAGACGGGCTGAGATAGTAATAGGCTATGTCTAATAGTAACTTATCTAGGAATAGCCTGATACTAACTAAGCTTGGCTAACAGTAACTTATCTAGGAATAGCCTGATACTAACTTAGATTGGCTAATAGTAACTTATCTAGGAATAGCCTGATACTAACTTAGCCTGGCTAGCAGAAACTTATCTAGGAATAGCCTGATACTAACTTAGCCTGGCTAGCAGTAACTTATCTAGGAATAGCCTGATACTAACTTAGATTGGCTAATAGTAACTTATCTAGGAATAGCCTATTACATACCCGGCAAGCAATAACTTATCTAGAAATAGCCTGGTAGTAGGCTAACTCAGACCAAAATCAAGAGAAAGGGTTAGAGAGAAAGGGCGAAGGAGAGGTAGATATGGTGTGACAGGGACAGTGTGTGTGTGTGTGTGTGTGTGTGTGTGTGTGTGTGTGTGTGTGTGTGTGTGTGTGTGTGTGTTGGCAGTCTGTCGCCCTCGGCTGTAACATTACCACACTTCTGCTCATCTTCAAAAGAGCCAAATCTAACTGACGCCTGCTGTGGAGTGTGTGTGTGTCTCTCTGTGTGTATGAGTGTGTGTGTCTTGCTGATGGTGTAGCTGGTTAATGTGGGGTGACACTCTTCCAGACAGCAGGTCTGAGACTAAATTACCATATTACCCTACCACCCAGGGCTGTGAGTGTCAAATCAAATTAAATCAAATCAAAATAAATGTTATTAGACCCATGCACCGAATACAACTGGTGTAGACATTACTGTAAAATGCTGAATACAACAGGTGTAGACATTACTGTGAAATGCTGAATACAACAGGTGTAGACATTACTGTAAAATGCTGAATACAACAGGTGTAGACAATACTGTGAAATGCTGAATAAAACAGGTGTAGACCTTACTGTGAAATGCTGAATACAACAGGTGTAGACATTACTGTGAAATGCTGAATACAACAGGTGTAGACCTTACTGTGAAATGCTGAATACAACAGGTGTAGACATTACTGTGAAATGCTGAATACAACAGGTGTAGACATTACTGTGAAATGCTGAATACAAATGGTGTAGACATTACTGTAAAATGCTGAATACAACAGGTGTAGACAATACTGTGAAATGCTGAATACAACTGGTGTAGACATTACTGTAAAATACTGTATACAACAGGTGTAGACATTACTGTAAAATGCTGAATACAACTGGTGTAGACATTACTGTGAAATGCTGAATACAACTGGTGTAGACATTACTGTGAAATGCTGAATACAACTGATGTAGACATTACTGTAAAATACTGAATACAACTGGTGTAGACATTACTGTGAAATGCTGAATACAACAGGTGTAGACATTACTGTAAAATGCTGAATACAACAGGTGTAGACATTACTGTGAAATGCTGAATACAACAGGTGTAGACATTCCTGTAAAATGCTCAATACAACAGGTGTAGACATTACTGTGAAATGCTGAATACAACTGGTGTAGACATTACTGTGAAATGCTGAATACAACTGGTGTAGACATTACTGTAAAATACTGAATACAACTGGTGTAGACATTACTGTGAAATGCTGAATACAACAGGTGTAGACATTACTGTAAAATGCTGAATACAACAGGTGTAGACATTACTGTGAAATGCTGAATACAACAGGTGTAGACATTCCTGTAAAATGCTGAATACAACAGGTGTAGACATTACTGTGAAATGCATACTTACAATGCAGAGTTAAAAAGTAAAAAAAATTAAGGTAAATAATAAAGGAAAAAGTAACACAGAAAAATAACAATAAGGAGGCGATATACAAGGGGTACTAGTCCTGAGTCAATGTACAGGGGTACGAGGTAGTAACAACACTATATACAAGGAATACTGGTCCTGAGTCAATGTACAGGGATACGAGGTAGTAATAACACTATATACAAGGAGTACTAGTCCTGAGTCAATGTACAGGGGTACGAGGTAGTAATAACACTATATACAAGGAAACTAGTACTGAGTCAATCTGCAGGGGTACAAGGAAATGTAGGTAATACAGTTGAAGTCGGAAGTTGACTTTCGCCAAATACATTTAAACTCAGTTTTTCACAATTCCTGACATTTAATCCTAGTAAAAATGCCCTGTCTTAGGTCAGCTAGGATCACCACTTTATTTTAAGAATGTGAAATGTCAGAATAATAGTAGAGAGAATGATTTATTTCAGCTTTTATTTCTTTCATCACATTCCCAGTGGGTCAGAAGTTTACATACACTCAATTAGTATTTGGTAGCATTGCCTTTCAATTGTTTAACTTGGGTTAAATGTTTTGGGTAGCCTTCCACAAGCTTCCCACAATAACTTCTGTGAATTTTGGCCCATTCCTTAGGGTTAGGGACTAGTGACTTTGTGAGTAGTCTAGTGACTGTGTGGGTACATTCCAGTGAGTGTGTGGGTACATTCCAGTGAGTGTGTTGGTAGTCTCGTGAGTGTGTGGGTAGAGTCTAGTGAGTGTGTGGGTAGAGTCTAGTGACTGTGTGGGTAGAGTCCAGTGAGTGTGTGGGTAGAGTCCAGTCAGCGTGTGGGTAGAGTCCAGTGAGTGTGTGGGTAGAGTCCAGTGAGTGTGTGGGTAGAGTCCAGTCAGCGTGTGGGTAGAGTCCAGTCAGCGTGTGGGTAGAGTCCAGTCAGTGTGTGTGTAGAGTCTATTAAGTGTGTGGGTAGAGTCCAGTCAGTGTGTGGGTAGAGTCCAGTCAGTATGGGTAGAGTCCAGTGAGTGTGTGGGTAGAGTCCAGTCAGTGTGGGTAGAGTCCAGTCAGTGTGTGGGTAGAGTCCAGTCAGTGTGGGTGGAGTCCAGTGAGTGTGTGGGTAGAGTCCAGTCAGTGTGGGTAGAGTCCAGTCAGTGTGGGTAGAGTCCAGTCAGTGTGTGGGTAGAGTCCAGTCAGTGTGTGGGTAGAGTCCAGTCAGTGTGTGGGTAGAGTCTATTGAGTGTGTGGGTAGAGTCCAGTCAGTGTGTGGGTAGAGTCCAGTCAGTGTGGGTAGAGTCCAGTCAGTGTGGGTAGAGTCCAGTCAGTGTGTGGGGGTAGAGTCCAGTCAGTGTGGGGGTAGAGTCCAGTCAGTGTGTGGGTAGAGTCCAGTCAGTGTGGGTAGAGTCCAGTCAGTGTGTGGGTAGAGTCCAGTCAGTGTGTGGGTAGAGTCCAGTCAGTGTGGATAGAGTCCAGTCAGCGTGTGGGTAGAGTCCAGTCAGCGTGTGGGTAGAGTCCAGTCAGTGTGTGTGTAGAGTCTATTAAGTGTGTGGGTAGAGTCCAGTCAGTGTGTGGGTAGAGTCCAGTCAGTGTGGGTAGAGTCCAGTGAGTGTGTGGGTAGAGTCCAGTCAGTGTGGGTAGAGTCCAGTCAGTGTGTGGGTAGAGTCCAGTCAGTGTGGGTGGAGTCCAGTGAGTGTGTGGGTAGAGTCCAGTCAGTGTGGGTAGAGTCCAGTCAGTGTGGGTAGAGTCCAGTCAGTGTGTGGGTAGAGTCCAGTCAGTGTGTGGGTAGAGTCCAGTCAGTGTGTGGGTAGAGTCTATTGAGTGTGTGGGTAGAGTCCAGTCAGTGTGTGGGTAGAGTCCAGTCAGTGTGTGGGTAGAGTCCAGTCAGTGTGTGGGTAGAGTCCAGTCAGTGTGGATAGAGTCCAGTCAGTGTGTGGGTAGAGTCCAGTCAGTGTGTGGGTAGAGTCCAGTCAGTGTGGGTAGAGTCCAGTCAGTGTGGGTAGAGTCCAGTCAGTGTGGGTAGAGTCCAGTCAGTGTGTGGGGGTAGAGTCCAGTCAGTGTGGGGGTAGAGTCCAGTCAGTGTGTGGGTAGAGTCCAGTCAGTGTGGGTAGAGTCCAGTCAGTGTGTGGGTAGAGTCCAGTCAGTGTGTGGGTAGAGTCCAGTCAGTGTGGATAGAGTCCAGTCAGTGTGTGGGTAGAGTCCAGTCAGTGTGTGGGTAGAGTCCAGTCAGTGTGGGTAGAGTCCAGTCAGTGTGGGTAGAGTCCAGTCAGTGTGGGTAGAGTCCAGTCAGTGTGGGTAGAGTCCAGTCAGTGTGCGGGTAGAGTCCAGTCAGTGTGTGGGTAGAGTCCAGTCAGTGCGGGTAGAGTCCAGTCAGTGTGTGGGTAGAGTCCAGTCAGTGTGTGGGTAGAGTCCAGTGAGTGTGTGGGTAGAGTCCAGTGAGTGTGTGGGTAGAATCCAGTCAGTGTGTGGGTAGAGTCCAGTGAGTGTGTGGGTAGAGTCCAGTGAGTGTGTGGGTAGAATCCAGTCAGTGTGTGGGTAGAGTCCAGTCAGTGTGTGGGTAGAGTCCAGTCAGTGTGTGGGTAGAGTCCAGTCAGTGTGGGGGTAGAGTCCAGTGAGTGTGGGTAGAGTCCAGTCAGTGTGGGTAGAGTCCAGTCAGTGTGTGGGGGTAGAGTCCAGTCAGTGTGTGGGTAGAGTCCAGTCAGTGTGTGGGTAGAGTCCAGTCAGTGTGGGTAGAGTCCAGTCAGTGTGTGGGTAGAGTCCAGTCAGTGTGTGGGTAGAGTCCAGTCAGTGTGGGTAGAGTCCAGTCAGTGTGGGTAGAGTCCAGTCAGTGTGGGTAGAGTCCAGTCAGTGTGGGTAGAGTCCAGTCAGTGTGTGGGTAGAGTCCAGTCAGTGTGGGTAGAGTCCAGTCAGTGTGGGTAGAGTCCAGTCAGTGTGGGTAGAGTCCAGTCAGTGTGTGGGTAGAGTCCAGTGAGTGTGTGGGTAGAGTCCAGTCAGTGTGTGGGTAGAGTGCAGTGAGTGTGTGGGTAGAGTCCAGTCAGTGTGTGGGTAGAGTCCAGTCAGTGTGTGGGGGTAGAGTCCAGTCAGTGTGTGGGTAGAGTCCAGTCAGTGTGTGTGGGTAGAGTCCAGTCAGTGTGTGGGTAGAGTCCAGTCAGTGTGTGTGGGTAGAGTCCAGTCAGTGTGGGTAGAGTCCAGTCAGTGTGTGTGGGTAGAGTCCAGTCAGTGTGTGTGGGTAGAGTCCAGTCAGTATGTGGGTAGAGTCCAGTCAGTATGTGGGTAGAGTCCAGTCAGTGTGTGGGTAGAGTCCAGTCAGTGTGAGGGTAGAGTCCAGTCAGTGTGGGTAGAGTCCAGTCAGTGTGTGGGTAGAGTCCAGTCAGTGTGGGTAGAGTCCAGTCAGTGTGTGGGTAGAGACCAGTCAGTGTGGGTAGAGTCCAGTCAGTGTGGGTAGAGTCCAGTCAGTGTGGGTAGAGTCCAGTCAGTGTGGGTAGAGTCCAGTCAGTGTGCGGGTAGAGTCCAGTCAGTGTGCGGGTAGAGTCCAGTCAGTGCGGGTAGAGTCCAGTCAGTGTGGGTAGATCCCAGTCAGTGTGGGTAGAGTCCAGTGACTGTGTGTTGGTAGAGGGTTAGGGTTAACACATGTGCTGTTCTGAGACATGTTTAACCCATGTGCTGTTCTGAGACATGTTTAACCCATGTGCTGTCTGTATGAACATATGTTTTACTCACGTTGATTGTGTGTTTGTGTGTGTGATGATGATGAAAGGTATTAATTTCACGCGTGGTCAGATGATGCGGGGCAGCTTTAGCCTGGAGTGAAGCAGGAAGTCCTTAATAACGGTTCAATGACTTTAGCTCCAGGCAAGGCCCGCCCCCCCCACACACCTCTATAACATAGAAAATTACACCCCTCTAGCAATTCTGTTTCTTCCACACAGAGAAAATACATTTGTAACCATGGGCTAAGCTCAGACACACACGTGCACAAAACAAACCTACATAGTTTAACCAGGGTCAGTGCGATAGCTTAGCATATAACACTGCCTCCCTGAACTCCAACCAGGGTTTCTCTACGTCGCCAACACAAGTGACCTCTCGCTTGACAACGCACAAACCGATTGAGCTATGCTAAAGGTACCAATTGGATGGCTCCATCTGTGACATTTCAAGCTGGCTGTGGAGTGAACTCACGGTACGTTCTAAACTGTTACGCTAGCACATAGACAGAACCGAAGTACACTTGGTGATTGCATCAGACAACGTGTCTGTGTGTGAAGGTTCTACCTCAACATGGCTGTGTGTTTGTGTAACTTGATCTAATAGTTTCACTTTGGGATTTTACGTAATTGGAAGGACGTCAATTTTTGACCCATTAATTCTGCGTTGTTTCAGGGTTAAAACAGAAGCAACTCAAAGGGTTACATTTAGTTTTTCATTCCAAGTGGTTAAGGTTGGGGCTGTGGTTGGGGCTGTGGTTGGGGAAGGCATGGTGCAGTGGTCTAAGTGTGCTCTGGCTCTGAGAGTTGTGAGTCCAGTGCTGTGCCTTAATTTTAGTACATGTTTCGGTGAGCGTTGAGGACGGCATACGTCCTCAGGACCTTTGTAAACATCTGAAATCGTCACCAGTCTGACTCAGGAATCAGACAGCTCTGGATCTAGAAGTCTTAAGGTGTGTGTATCTGTAGATGTACGGTATATTAGAGTGAAATGTTAAGAGTATCCAGATTTTCCGACTTCTACAGTTATATCCAACCAACCAAACCTCATTACACACACACTGTGTGAGTGAAAAGGCTACTGGGTTAGAGGATAATTGCCAAACCGTTGGGACCTGAGCTCTGGCCAGCCTGTCAAAGCAGGCGTGACACAATCTCTCCAATCAACGAGAGAGGGGGCGAGAGAGAGTTTAACATTTTACAGTTTATATAATCCCTTTCTCATATTTAACCCTAACCCTAATCCTAACCCAACGACAGACAGAGAGAGAGAGAGAGTTTAATATCATCCCTTTTCTAAACCTAACCCTAACCCAACGACAGAGAGAGAGAGTTTAACATCTTGTAGTTAATATCATCCATTTTCTAAACCTAACCTGAACCCAACAAGCGAGGGATGGAGAAAGAGTTTACCATTTTATAGTTTATTTCATCCCTTTCTAACCCTAACCCAATGAGAGATGGAGAGAGAGAGAGAGTTTAACATCTTGTAGTTTATATCATCCCTTTATTTTGTGGTTTATTAGCCTTATAAAACACACACTCACACTCAGGAATTGGACATCTTTAGAATGCTCTGGACAGCTCTGGACAGCTCTGGACAGCTCTGGACATCTCTGGACAGCTCTGGACAGCTCTGGATCTGGAAGGCTTAAGGTGTGAGAGTGTGTTCGGCGCATGTGAGAAATCAAATTTGATTTGAAATGTTAAGAGCCTCCAGTTTCACACTTTTAGAGTTATTACTACACTATGAAACAAAGATACATGAAATAAATAATGATCGTAAAAAGCTTTGGAGCACCTTAAATGAAATTCTGGGTAAAAAAGCAAACTCGGCTCTTTCATTCATTGAATCAGATGGCTCATTCATCACAAAGCCAACTCATATTGCCAACAACTTTAATGATTTTTTTCATTGGCAAGATTAGCAAATTTAGGTATGACATGCCAGTAACAAATGCTGATACTACATATCCAAGTATATCTGACCAAATTATGAAAGACAAGAATTGTCATTTCAAATTCCGTAAAGTTAGTGTGGAAGAGGCAAAAAAAATATTGTCTATTAACAATGACAAGCCACCGGGGTCTGACAACTTGGATGGAAAATTACTGAGGATAATAGCGGCCGATATTGCCACTCATATTTGCCATATTTTCAATTTAAGCCTACTAGAATGTGTGTGCCCCCAGGCCTGGAGGGAAGCAAAGGTCATTCCTCTACCTAACAATAGTAAAGCCCCCATTATTGTTTTAAATAGCCAACCAATCAGCCTGTTGGGCTTCCGAGTGGCTCAGCAGTCTAAGGCACTGCATCTCAGTGCAATAAGCATCACTACAGTCTCTGGTTTGAATCCAGGCTGTATCACATCCGGCCGTGATTAGGAGTCCCATAGGGCGGCGCACAATTGGCACAGGATCATCCAGGTTTGGCCGGGGTAGGACGTCGTTGTAAATAAGAATTTGTTCTTAACTGACTTGCCTAGAAAAATTTCAAAATAGGTAAAATAAAGTTACCAACCCTTTGGAAAAAATTGTGTTTGACCAGATACAACGCTATTTTACAGTAAACAAATTGACAACAAACTTTCAGCATGCTTACAGAGAAGGACATTCAACGAGCACAGCACTTACACAAATGACTGATGATTGGCTGAGAGAAATTGATGATAAAATGATTGTGGGGGCTGTTTTGTTAGACTTCAGTGCGGCTTTTGACATTTTGGATTATAGTCTGTTGCTGGCAAAACATATGTGTTATGGCTTTACACCCCCTGCTATATTGTGGATAAAGTTACCTGTCTAACAGAACACAGAGGGTGTTTTTTAATGGAAGCCTCGCCAACATAATCCAGGAAGAATCAGGAATTCCCCAAGGTGGCTGTCTAGGCCCATTACTTTTTTCAATCTTTACAAATAAATTGCCACTGGCTTTGAGGAAAGCCAGAGTGTCTATCTATGCAGATGACTCAACCCTATACATGTCAGCTACTACAGCGAATGAAATGACTGCAACCTCTTACATCTAGATCTAGATGTTCTGCTAGCGGAACGCCTCGCCAATATCCAATGATAGAGCGTGGCGCGAATTACAAACTCCTCAAAAATCCCAAAACTTCAATTTTTCAAACATATGACTATTTTACACCATTTTAAAGACAAGACTCTCCTTTATCTAACCACATTGTCCGATTTCAAAAAGGCTTTACAACGAAAGCAAAACATTAGATTATGTCAGGAGAGTACCCAGCCAGAAATAATCAGACACCCATTTTTCAAGCTAGCATATAATGTCACAAAAACCAAAACCACAGCTAAATGCAGCACTAACCTTTGATGATCTTCATCAGATGACACCCCTAGGACATTATGTTATACAGTACATGCATGTTTTGTTCAATCAAGTTCATATTTATATCAAAAACCAGCTTTTTACATTAGCATGTGACGTTCAGAACTAGCATACCCACCGAACACTTCCAGTGAATTTACTTAATTACTCACGATAAACGTTCACAAAAAACATAACAATTATTTTAAGAATTATAGATACAGAACTCCTTTATGCAATCACGGTGTCCGATTGTAAAATAGCTTTTCGGTGAAAACACATTTTGCAATATTCTGAGTAGATAGCCCGGCCATCATGGCTAGCACTCACCAAACTCAGATTTACTATAAGAAAAATTGGATTACCTTTGCTTTTCTTCGTCAGAATGCACTCCCAGGACTTCTACTTCAACATCCAATGTTGTTTTGGTTCCAAATAATCCATAGTTATATCCAAATAGCGGCGTTTTGTTCTTGCTTTCAAGACACTATCCGAAGGGTGACGCGCCGGCGCGTATCGTGACAAAACATTTCAAAATATTCCATTACCGTACTTCGAAGCATGTCAAACGCTATTTAAAATCAATTTTTATGTGATTTTTCTCGTAAAATAGCAATAATATTCTGACCGGGAGACCTTGTCTTCGTTCAAACACTGAAAATAGAAAATGGAGTCTTCACATGCACGCGCACCCCCATTTCATTGTTCTCAGATCGACCACTTTCCAAAACCCCTACTGTTTTTCGCCCAGGGACTGCAGAGTCATCATTCCCCGTTCTGGCGCCTTCTGAGAGCCTATGGGAGCCTTAGAAAATGTCACGTTACAGCAGAGATCCTCTATTTTCCATAAAGAGGCTATAGAAGGACAAGAAATGGTCAGAGAGGGCACTTCCTGTATGGAATCTTCTCAGGTTTTTGCCTGCCATATGAGTTCTGTTATACTCACAGACACCATTCAAACAGTTTTAGAAACTTTAGGGTGTTTTCTATCCACATCTACTAATTATATGCATATTCTAGTTTCTGGGCAGGAGTAATAACCAGATTAAATCGGGTACGTTTTTTATCCGGCCGTGAAAATACTGCCCCCTATCCTAAACAGGTTAACAAAGAGTTGCAGTTAGTTTCAGATTGGGTGGCAAAGAATAAGTTAGTCTTAAACATTTCTAAAACTAAAATAATTGTATTTGGGACATATCATTCACTAAACGCTAAACCTCAACTAAATCTTGTAATAAATAATGTGGTCATTTTGAGGTGATGAGGTGACTAAACTGCTTGGAGTTACCCTGGATTGTAAACTGTCGTGGTCAAAACATATTGATACAACAGTAGCTAAGATGGGGAGAACTGCGTCCATGATAAGGCGCTGCTCTACCTTCTTGACAGCACTGTCAACAAGGCAGGTCCTACAGGTCCTAGTTTCTACCTGCTTAACAGCACTATCAACAAGGCAGGTCCTACAGGCCCTAATAATATACATGTCAATTCAATCTCTCCTGGCTCAAAGTGGAGGAGAGATTGACTTCATCACTACTTGTATTTATGAAAGGTATTGATATGTTGAATGCACCGAGCTGTCTGTTTAAACTACTGGCACACAGCTCAGATACCCATACACACCCCACAAGACATGCCACCAGAGGTCTGTTTAAACTACTGGCACACAGCTCAGACACCCATACACACCCCACAAGACATGCCACCAGAGGTCTGTTTAAACTACTGGCACACAGCTCAGACACCCATACATACCCCACAAGACATGCCACCAGAGGTCTCTTCACAGTCCCCAAGTCCAGAACCGACTATGGGAGGCGTACAGTCCTATGTAGAGCCATGACTACATGGAACTCTATTCCACATCAAGTAACTGATGCAGCAGGAGAATCAGATTTAAAAACAGATACAAATACACCTTATGGAACAGCGGGGACTGTGAAGCAACACAAAAATAGGCACAGACACATGCATACAGTGGCAGATAGCCTAGTGGTTGGACTAGTAACCAAGAGGTTGCAAGATCGAATCCCTGAGCTGACAAGGTAAAAATCTGTCGTTCTGCCCCTGAACAAGGCAGTTAACCCACTGTTCCTAGGCCATCATTGAAAATAAGAATTTGTTCTTAAACTGACTTGCCTAGTTTTAAATAAATAAATAAAACTACACACACATGATAACATATGCACTATACATAGATTTAGTACTGTAGGGGCCTGAGGGCACACAGTCTGTTGTGAAATCTGTTAATGTAATGTTTTTAAAATTGTATAAACTGCCTTCATTTTATTGGACACCAGGAAGAGTAGCTGCTCATTACACACACACACACACACACACACACACACACACACACACACACACACACACACACACACACACACACACACACACACACACACACACACACACACACACACACACACCAGCAACCTTGTTATACAGGTCAGACCTCTTGACGTAATGGCAAATGTATTGTGCTGACAGACACTGGGTTGCTGGTTTCAGTCTCACTCAGGCTGCCCTTTGAATTCACTGCAATACAAACACACACACTTTGCCTGTGGTAGTGGTGGATGAATTCTGTGGTAATCGCAGTAGTGCCGCTAGGCTAACGGTTTAGGGCTAGCCACACTCGCTAACACACACTCATGTTGTAAATGTCAACTTCTCTCCTGGGACCGTTAGTTTTCCTGACGTCGAGTTTCTTCCCAAAGTGCTCCAGGGGAAACCTGAAGAGAGGGAGAGAGGGAGGGAGAGCGGGAGGGAGGGAGAGGGATAGCAGGAGAGAGAGGGAGAGAGAGAGAGAGACAGTGGATCAGGGGATACCCGGTCAACGCAGCTCAGTTTCACAACTGGTGCTGGCCCGATTAGATTCAGGTATGCAACCACCAGCTGATCACTTTTTTGCTCTGGGTTTGTTGCTGCCTGCTGCTAGCTTGCTATATTTACAATGACTACTGCCTGCTGTTATCTAGCTAGTGTACAATGACTACTGCCTGCTACTAGCTAGCTATATTTACAAGGACTACTGCCTGCTACTAGCTAGCTATATGTACAATGACTACTGCCTGCTACTAGCTAGCTATATTTACAAGGACTACTGCCTGCTGTTATCTAGCTAGTGTACAATGACTACTGCCTGCTGCTATCTAACTAGTGTACAATGACTACTGCCTGCTACTAGCTAGCTATATTTTCAAGGACTACTGCCTGCTACTAGCTAGCTATATGTACAAGGACTACTGCCTGCTGCTAGCTAGCTATATGTACAATGACTACTGCCTGCTACTAGCTAGCTATTTATATTTACTAGGACTACTGCCTGCTGCTAGCTAGCTATATTTACAAGGACTACTGCCTGCTGCTAGCTAGCTATATGTACAATGACTACTGCCTGCTGCTAGCTAGCTATATTTACTAGGACTACTGCCTGCTATTATCCAGTTAGTTTACAATGACTACTGCCTGCTGTTATCTAGTTAGTTTACAATGACTACTACCTGCTGTTATGTAGCTAGTTTACCAGGACTAATGCCTGCTTCTAGCTAGCTATATGTATAAGGACAACTGCCTGCTACAAGCTAGCTATATTTACAAGGTCTAATGCCTGCTGTTATCGAGCTAGTGTACAAAGATTGCTGCTTGCTGTTATCGAGCTAGTGTACAAAGACCAGTGCCTGCTTCTAGATAGCTATATGTATAAGGACTACTCCCTGCTGCTAGCCAGCTATATGTACAATGACTACTCCCTGCTGCTAGCTAGCTATATGTAGAAGGACTACTGCCTGCCGCTAGCTAGCTATATGTAGAAGGACTACTGCCTGCTGCTAGCTAGCTATATGTACGAGGACTACTGCCTGCTGCTAGCTAGCTATATGTACGAGGACTACAGCCTGCTGCTAGCTAGCTATATGTACGAGGACTACTGCATGCTGCTAGCTAGCTATATGTACAAGGACTACTGCCTGCCGCTAGCTAGCTATATGTACAAGGACTACTGCCTGCTGCTAGCTAGCTATATGTACAAGGACTACTGCCTGCCGCTAGCTAGCTATATGTACAAGGACTACTGCCTGCTGCTAGCTAGCTATATGTACAAGGACTACTGCCTGCTGCTAGCTAGCTATATGTACAAGGAGCTACACTGCGTAAAATGGACTGTTTCAGTGTGTACATGTACTGTAAATCAGAATATTTTTACTGCAACTTTTCAGGGAAGTTAGGAACCAATATACACAGGCAGATAGGAAAGCAAAGGCTAGCTTTTTCGAACAGAAATTTGCATCCTGTAGCACAAACTCAAAAATTTTCTGGGACACTGTAAAGTCCATGGAGAATAAGTACACCTCCTCTCAGCTGCCCACTGCACTGAGGCTAGGAAACACTGTCACCACCGGTAAATCCAGGATAATCGATCATTTCAATGAGCATTTTTCTACGGCTGGCCATGCTTTCCACCTGGCTACCCCTACCTCAGTCAACAGCCCTGCAACGCCCACAGCAACTTGACCAAGCCTCCCCCATTTCTCCTTCACCCAAATCCAGATAGCTGATGTTATGAAAGAGCTGCAAAATCTGGACCCCTACAAATCAGCTGGGTAGACAATCTGGACCCTCTCTTTCTAAAATTATCCGCCGCAATTGTTGCAACCCCTATTACTAGCCTGTTAAACCTCTCTTTCGTATCATCTGAGATCCCCAAAGATTGGAAAGCTGACGCGGTCATCCCCCTCTTCAAAGGGGGAGACACTCTTGACCCAAACTGTTACAGACCTATATCTATACTACCCTGCCTTTCTAAGGTCTTCGAAAGCCAAGTTAACAAACAGATCACCGATCATTTCGTATCCCACCGTACCTTCTCCGCTATGCAATCTGGTTTCCGAGCTGGTCATGGGTGCACTTCAGCCACGCTCAAGGTCCTAAACGATATCATAACCGCCATTGATAAAAGACAATACTGTGCAGCCGTATTCATCAACCTGGCCAAGGCTTTCGACTCTGTCAATCACCACATTCTTATCGGCAGACTCAACAACCTTGGTTTCTCAAATGACTGCCTCGCCTGGTTCACCAACTACTTCTCAGACAGAGTTCAGTGTGTAAAATCGGAGGGCCTGTTGTCCGGATCTCTGGCAGTCTCTATGGGGTTGCCACAGGGTTAAATTCTCGGGCCGACTCTTTTCTCTGTATACATCAATGATGTCGCTCTTGCTGCTGGTGATTCTCTGATCCACCTCTACGCAGACGACACCATTCTGTATACTTCTGGCCCTTTGGACACTGTGTTAACTAACCTCCAGACGAGCTTCAATGCCATACAACTCTCCTTCCGTGCCCTCCAACTGCTCTTAAATGCAAGTTAAACTAAATGCATGCTCTTCAAACGATCGCTGCCCGCACCTGCCTGCCTTTCCAGCATCACTACACTGGACGGTTCTGACTTAGAATATATGGACAACTACAAATGCCTAGGTGTCTGGTTAGACTGTAAACTCTCCTTCCAGACTCTAGAATCGGCTTCCAGTTTCGCAACAAAGCATCCTTCACTCATGCTGCCAAACATACCCTCGTAAAACTGACCATCCTACCGATCCTTGACATCGGCGATGTCATCTATGAAATAGCCTCCAACACTCTACTCAGCAAACTGGATGCAGTCTATCACAGTGCCATCCGTTTTGTCAACAAAGCCCCATATACTACCCACCACCGCAACCTGTATGCTCTCATTGGCTGGTCCTCGCTTCATTTTTGTTACCCACTGGCTCCAGGTCATCTATAAGTCTATGCTAGGTAAAGCCCTGCCTTATCTCAGCTCACTGGTCACCATAGCAACACCCACCCGTAACACGCGCTCCAGCAGGTATATTTCACTGGTCATCCCCAAAGCCAACTCCTCCTTTGGCCACCTTTCCTTCCAGTTCTCTGCTGCCAATGACTGGAACGAATTGCAAAAATCACTGAAGCTGGAGACTCATATCTCCCTCAATAGCTTTAAGTATCAGCTGTCAGAGCAGTTTACCAGTCACTGTACCTGTACACAGCCCATCTGTAAATAGCACACCCAACTACCTCATCCCCATATTGTTATGTATTTATTTTTGCTCTTTTGCACCCCAGTATCTCTCCTTGCACATCATCATCTGCACATCCATCACTCCAGTGTTAATGCTAAATTGTAATTATTTCACCACTATGACCTGTTTATTGCCTTACCTCCCTAACCTTACTACATTTGCACACACTGTATATATATTTTTCTATTTTTCTATTGTGTTATTGACTGTACGTTTGTTTATCCCATGTGAAACTCTGTGTTGTTGTTTTTGTCGTACTGCTTTGCTTTATCTTGGCCAGGTCGCAGTAGTAAATGAGAACTTGTTCTCAACTGGCCACCTGGTTAAGATAAATGTGAAATATTTTTTTAATATTTTTTTTAAATATTGCTTTTATTATTAGTCTTTTACTTTTCTATTAAATCTCTTGTCTTTCTCTCTGCACTGTTGGGAAGGGCCTGTAAGTAAGCATTTCACTGTTAGTCCACTCCTGTTATTTAAGATGCATGTGACAAATCAAATGTGATTTTATTTTAAGCAAGGTAACAGATTAAATCGCTAGCCTAATTGTTGGAGTAATGAATGACAATGCTAAACGTCCTGGCATGAATTTAAATGCCAATAGAACACGGTTTCACAGGGTTTCAAAGGACCAGTTAAACCCTGCTTCTCCACCTCCACCAGAACCCTGCTCCTCCACCAGAACCCTGCTCCTCCACCAGAACCCTGCTCCTCCACTAGAACCCTGCTCCTCTATCAGAACCCTGCTCCATCTCCACCTGACCTCTCCACCAGAACCCTGCTCCTCCACCAGAACCCTGCTCCTCCACTAGAACCCTGCTCCTCAACCAGAACCCTGCTCCTCCACTAGAACCCTGCTCCTCTATCAGAACCCTGCTCCATCTCCACCTGACCTCTCCACCAGAACCCTGCTCCTCTATCAGAACCCTGCTCCTCCACCAGAACCCTGCTCCTTCACCAGAACCCTGCTCCTCCACCAGAACCCTGCTCCTCCATCATATCCCTGCTCCTCCATCAGAACCCTTCTCCTCCACCAGAACCCTGCTCCTTCACCTCCACCAGAACCCTGCTCCTCCACCAGAACCCTGCTCCTCCACCAGAACCCTGCTCCTCTATCAGAACCCTGCTCCTTCACCAGAACCCTGCTCCTCCACCAGAACCCTGCTCCTCCATCAGAACCCTTCTCCTCCATCAGAACCCTGCTCCTCCACCAGAACCCTGCTCCTCCACCAGAACCCTGCTCCTCCACCAGAACCCTGCTCCTCTATCAGAACCCTGCTCCTCCACCAGAACCCTGCTCCTCCACCAGAACCCTGCTCCTCCACTAGAACCCTGCTCCTCTATCAGAACCCTGCTCCATCTCCACCTGGCCTCTCCACCAGAACCCTGCTCCTCTATCAGAACCCTGCTCCTCCACCAGAACCCTGCTCCTCTATCAGAACCCTGCTCCTCTATCAGAACCCTGCTCCTCCACCAGAACCCTGCTCCTCCACCAGATCCCTGCTCCTCCAACTATCAGAACCCTGCTCCTCCACCAGAACCCTGTTCCTCTATCAGAACCCTGCTCCTCCACCAGAACCCTGCTCCTCTATCAGAACCCTACTCCTCTATCAGAACCCTGCTCCTCCACCTCTATCAGAACCCTGCTCCTCCACCAGAACCCTTTTCCTCTATCAGAACCCTGCTCCTCCACCAGAACCCTGCTCCTCTATCAGAACCCTGCTCCTCTATCAGAACCCTGCTCCTCCACCTCTATCAGAACCCTGCTCCTCCACCAGAACCCTGCTCCTCTATCAGAACCCTGCTCCTCCACCTCTATCAGAACCCTGCTCCTTCACCTCTATCAGAACCCTGCTCCTCCACCTCTATCAGAACCCTCCACCTCTATCAGAACCCTGCTCCTCCACCAGAACCCTGCTCCTCCACCAGAACCCTGCTCCTCCACCTCTATCAGAACCCTGCTCCTGCACCAGAACCCTGCTCTTCCACCAGAACCCTGCTCCTCTATCAGAACCCTGCTCCTCCACCTCTATCAGAACCCTGCTCCTCCACCTCTATCAGAACCCTGCTCCTCCACCAGAACCCTGCTCCTCTATCAGAACCCTGCTCCTCTATCAGAACCCTGCTCCTCCACCAGAACCCTGCTCCTCCACCAGAACCCTGCTCCTCCACCTCTATCAGAACCCTGCTCCTCCACCTCTATCAGAACCCTGCTCCTCTATCAGAACCCTGCTCCTCCACCTCTATCAGAACCCTGCTCCTCCACCAGAACCCTGCTCCTCTATCAGAACCCTGCTCCTCCACCAGAACCCTGCCCTCCACCAGAACCATGCTCCTCCACCAGAACCCTGCTCCTCTATCAGAACCCTGCACCTCCACCAGAACCCTGCTTCTCCACCAGAACCCTGTTCCTCTATCAGAACCCTGCTCCTCCACCAGAACCCTGCTCCTCCACCAGAACCCTGCTTCTCCACCAGAACCCTGTTCCTCTATCATAACCCTGCTCCTCCACCTCTATCAGAAGAATTAGTGACACTGAGTTTCAAGCTGCTGTAAACATTAACATCTAGATCTACCACCAGAGATTAGGCTAGAAGCATGGCATATCATCTTACTTTATATAGTGTGTGTCTGTGTGTCTGTGTTGAGGTCACCTTCTGTCCCACCTGGGAGATGAGATGGTGCAGGGAGCAGCATGGGATCCTGGGTGAATACAGAGTGACGGCACAGAGGGAATAACTGTCAGATGAAACAGCAGGAACTACTGAGCGTGTGTTTGTGTGTCTGTAGGTCCTGCTGGTTTTGTGGAGAGGGCAAGGAGTTCTAGTTGAAAGAGAAACTCTCGGATTCACCAGACTGAGTTAGGATTCCCTCCACCTACGAAGTGTACACACACACACACACACACACACACACACACACACACACACACACACACACACACACACACACACACACACACACACACACACACACACACACACACAGACACACACACACACACACACACACACACACACACACACACACACACACAGACACAGACACACACAGACACAGACACAGACACACACACACACACACACACACACACACACACACACACACACACACACACAGACACACACACACACACAGACACACACACACACACACACACAGACACACACACACACACACACACACACACACACAGACACACACACACACACACACACACACACACAGACACAGACACAGACACAGACACACACACACACAGACACACACACACACACACACACAGACACACACACACACACACAGTTGTAGTGCATTGGTACTACTCTGAATTCAGTAGGTAACTCCTAACACTAGGGCTGACACAATGCTGATGATGAAAAAGCAGTCGACTACATGTGTGTGTCTGTGTGTCATTGTGGTGGTTGTGTCTGTGTGTGTGTGTGTGTGTGTGTGTGTGTGTGTGTGTGTGTGTGTGTGTGTGTGTGTGTGTGTGTGTGTGCGTGTGTGCAGATGCCAGATTGACAAGATTGAGCACTGGTACATGACAATGACAGAGATAACAAGACTGGGTGCATGTGTGTGTGTGTGTGTGTGTGTGTGTGTGTGTGTGTGTGTGTGTGTGTGTGTGTGTGTGTGTGTGTGTGTGTGTGTGTGTGTCTCTCTCAGGTGAAACAGAGGAACATGTTAATGCATTGTAACATCCTGAGATGCTTCCTTCCTGTTGATAAACTGATGTCATTAAATAGAAAACAGTCCCATCGCTGCAGGCCCCAACAGCCAATAGGAACACTTTGAATCCTATCAAGGAAATTCTCCCAAATCAGCAAATAGGACAACAGAGAGCAGAAATAGGTTGCTTTAATGAGTTACACACACACACACACACACACACACACACACACACACACACACACACACACACACACACACACACACACACACACACACACACACACACACACACACACACACACACACACACACACACACACACACACACACACACACACACACCACTTCAAACAGTGGCTGATTTAAATATTTATATAAGGTAGTTGGTCTCTCTCATGTCTCTTCTTTCTCCCTCTCGATCTCTCTCCTGTCCCTCTATTCCTTCAACCCTCTCTTTCTTTCTCGCTCGCTCCCTCCCTCTCTCTTAGTCCTCCCCCTCTCTTCGTGCTCCCTCCCTCCCTCTCGCTCTCTCCCTGCTCCCTCCGTCTCTCTTTCTCCCTGCTCCCTCCCTCTCTCTCCCTGCTCCCTCTCTCTCCCTCCCTCTCTCTCTCTCCCTCCCTCTCTCTTTGTGCTCCCTCCCTCTCTCCCTTTCCCTCTCTCTCCCTGCTCCCTCCCGCTCTCTGCTTTCTCTCTAGGTGTTTTAATAATAATCGTCTTTCTCCCTGCTCTCTTTCTCTCTGCCCCTCGCTCCCGCCCTCCCTCCCTCCCTCTCCTCTCTCTCTAGGTGTTTTAATAATA
The DNA here is from genome assembly GCF_901001165.1 of Salmo trutta. Taxonomy (NCBI): domain Eukaryota; kingdom Metazoa; phylum Chordata; class Actinopteri; order Salmoniformes; family Salmonidae; genus Salmo; species Salmo trutta. The sequence goes on along the minus strand of NC_042957.1, from coordinate 661,241 downwards.
ATTCTCTCTCCCTCCCTCCCTCTCTCTCCCTTCCTTCTCTCCCTGCTCCCTCCCTCTTTCTCCCTCTCTCCCTCTCTCCCTGCTCCCTCCCTCTTTCTCCCTGCTCCCTCTCTCTCTCGCCCTGCTCCTTCTCTCTCCCTCTCTCTCCCTGCTCCCTCCCTCTCTCTCCCTCCCTTTTGCTCTCTTTCCCTTCTTCACTCTCTCTCTCTCTAGGTGTTTTATGAATAATTCTCTCTCTCCAATACAGTTGGAGGTTTTTCCCTTCATACAAGAACTTTCTAGAAGTTTCTATAAATTAATAAGAGTGTGTTTTTCTTTGAAGCTGGCGTATTGATCTAGCAGGTGAGTCGGCCGGCCGGATCACGACTTCAAACAGAATCCAATGTTCCTATGGGCAGAACTAAACAATACCTACATTATATTGCCATACCACTCACTGAAACGGTGTGTGTGTGTGTGTGTGTGTGTGTGTGTGTGTGTGTGTGTGTGTGTGTGTGTGTGTGTGTGTGTGTGTGTGTGTGTAGGTGTTAAAGCTGTTCTGGAGGGGGCTAGTTTGGAGAGCACAGAAATACAGAAGCATGTCTGTTCTACCAAATATTTTCCCAAATAAATATGTTCCCAAATAAATATATTCCCAAATAAAAATATTCCCAAAAAATATCATCCCAAATAAATATATTCCCAAATAAATATTATTCCAAATAAAAATATTCCCAAATAAATACTATCCCAAATAAATATATTCCCAAATAAATATTATCCCAAATAAATATATTCCCAAATAAATATTATCCCAAATAAAAATATTCCCAAATAAATATTATCCAAAATAAATATATTCCCAAATAAATATTATCCCAAATAAAAATATTCCCAAATAAATATTATCCCAAATAAATATATTCCCAAATAAATAAGTTCCCAAATAAATAAGTTCCCAGATAAATATATTCCCAAAGAAATATATTCCCACATAAATGTATTCACACATATTTATTTTTCTGTTATGATGTGTTATTATGCTGTGTTATTATGCTGTGTTATTATGCTGTGTTATTATGCTGTGTTATTATGATGTGTTGTTATGATGTGTTGTTATGCTGTGTTATTATGCTGTGTTATTATGCTGTGTTGTTATGCTGTGTTATTATGCTGTGTTATTATGCTGTGTTATTATGCTGTGTTATTATGCTGTGTTGTTATGATGTGTTGTTATGATGTGTTATTATGCTGTGTTATTATGCTGTGTTATTATGCTGTGTTATTATGCTGTGTTGTTATGCTGTGTTGTTATGATGTGTTGTTATGATGTGTTGTTATGCTGTGTTATTATGCTGTGTTATTATGCTGTGTTGTTATGCTGTGTTATTATGATGTGTTATTATGCTGTGTTATTATGCTGTGTTATTATGCTGTGTTGTTATGCTGTGTTGTTATGATGTGTTGTTATGCTGTGTTATTATGCTGTGTTGTTATGATGTGTTGTTATGATGTGTTATTATGATGTCTTATTATGCTGTGTTATTATGCTGTGTTATTATGCTGTGTTATTATGCTGTGTTGTTATGATGTGTTGTTATGCTGTGTTGTTATGCTGTGTTGTTATGATGTGTTATTATGCTGTGTTGTTATGCTGTGTTGTTATGATGTGTTGTTATGATGTGTTATTATGCTGTGTTGTTATGATGTGTTGTTATGATGTGTTGTTATGCTGTGTTGTTATGCTGTGTTGTTATGCTGTGTTGTTATGATGTGTTATTATGCTGTGTTGTTATGCTGTGTTGTTATGCTGTGTTGTTATGATGTGTTGTTATGATGTGTTATTATGCTGTGTTGTTATGATGTCTTGTTATGCTGTGTTGTTATGCTGTGTTCACTGAACTGACATGCTTGATTGTTTCTGACACTCAGATGTTCAGATGAAGGGAATTAAATTGTCTATAATGCGCACCACTGCAGTGCTCAACCCAGGTAATGGTGTTATTATACTAAACCAGACAATAGTTGATCTGTTTACCTGGTCAGGTAATGGTGTTATATACTAAACCAGACAATAGATGATCTGTTTACCTGGTCAGGTAATGGTGTTATTATACTAAACCAGACAATAGTTGATCTGTTTACCTGGTCAGGTAATGGTGTTATTATACTAAACCAGACAATAGTTGATCTGTTTACCTGGTCAGATAATGGTGTTATTAAACTAAACCAGACAATAGTTGATCTGTTTACCTGGTCAGGTAATGGTGTTATTATACTAAACCAGACAATAGATGATCTGTTTACCTGGTCAGGTAATGGTGTTATATACTAAACCAGACAGTAGTTTACCTGGTCAGGTAATGGTGTTATTAAACTAAACCAGACAAAAGTTGATCTGTTTACCTGGTCAGGAAATTGTGTTATTATACTAAACCAGACAATAGTTGATCTATTTACCTGGTCAGGTAATGGTGTTATTAAACTAAACCAGACAATAGTTGATCTGTTTACCTGGTCAGGTAATGGTGTTATTATACTAAACCAGACAATAGATGATCTGTTTACCTGGTCAGGTAATGGTGTTATATACTAAACCAGACAGTAGTTTACCTGGTCAGGTAATGGTGTTTTTAAACTAAACCAGACAGTAGTTTACCTGGTCAGGTAATGATGTTATATACTAAACCAGACAGTAGTTTACCTGGTCAGGAAATGGTGATATTAAACTAAACCAGACAATAGTTGATCTGTTTACCTGGTCAGGTAATGGTGTTATTAAACTAAACCAGACAATAGTTGATCTGTTTACCTAGTCAGGTAATGGTGTGGTTATACTAAACCAGACAATAGTTGATCTGTTTACCTGGTCATTTAATGGTGTTATTAAACTAAACCAGACAATAGATGATCTGTTTACCTGGTCAGGTAATGGTGTTATATACTAAACCAGACAATAGATGATCTGTTTACCTGGTCAGGTAATGGTGTTATATACTAAACCAGACAATAGATGATATGTTTACCTGGTCAGGTAATGGTGTTATTATACTAAACCAGACAATAGTTGATCTGTTTACCTGGTCAGGTAATGGTGTTATTAAACTAAACCAGACAATAGTTGATCTGTTTACCTGGTCAGGTAATGGTGTTATTAATCTAAACCAGACAATAGTTGATCTGTTTACCTGGTCAGGTAATGGTGTTATTAAACTAAACCAGACAATAGTTGATCTGTTTATCTGGTCAGGTAATGGTGTTATATACTAAACCAGACAATAGATGATCTGTTTACCTGGTCAGGTAATGGTGTTATTAAACAAAACCAGACAATAGATGATCTGTTTACCTGGTCAGGTAATGGTGTTATATACTAAACCAGACAATAGTTGATCTATTTACCTGGTCAGGTAATGGTGTTATATACTAAACCAGACAGTAGTTTACCTGGTCAGGTAATGGTGTTATTATACTAAACCAGAAAATAGTTGATCTGTTTACCTGGTCAGGAAATGGTGTTATTACACTAAAACAGACAATAGTTGATCTGTTTACCTGGTCAGGTAATGGTGTTATTATACTAAACCAGACAATTGTTGATCTATTTACCTAGTCAGGTAATGGTGTGATTAAACTAAACCAGACAATAGTTGATCTGTTTACCTGGTCAGGTAATGGTGTTATTATACTAAACCAGACAATAGATGATCTGTTTACCTGGTTAGGTAATGGTGTTATATACTAAACCAGACAGTAGTTTACCTGGTCAGGTAATGCTGTTATTAAACTAAACCAGACAATAGTTGATCTGTTTACCTGGTCAGGTAATGGTGTTATATACTAAACCAGACAGTAGTTTACCTGGTCAGGTAATGGTGTTATTATACTAAACCAGACAATAGTTGATCTGTTTACCTGGTCAGGTAATGGTGTTATTAAACTAAACTAGACAATAGTTGATCTGTTTACCTGGTCAGGTAATGGTGTTATTAAACTAAACCAGACAATAGTTGATCTGTTTACCTGGTCAGGTAATGGTGTTATATACTAAACCAGACAATAGATGATCTGTTTACCTGGTCAGGTAATGGTGTTATTAAACTAAACCAGACAATAGATGATCTGTTTACCTGGTCAGGTAATGGTGTTATATACTAAACCAGACAATAGTTGATCTGTTTACCTGGTCAGGTAATGGTCTTATATACTAAACCAGACAGTAGTTTACCTGGTCAGGTAATGGTGTTATTATACTAAACCAGACAATAGTTGATCTGTTTACCTGGTCAGGTAATGGTGTTATTATACTAAACCAGACAGTAGTTGATCTGTTTACCTGGTGAATTAATGGTGTTATTAAACTAAACCAGAAAATAGATGATCTGTTTACCTGGTCAGGTAATGGTGTTATTAAACTAAACCAGAAAATAGATGATCTGTTTACCTGGTCAGGTAATGGTGTTATTAAACTAAACTAGACAATAGATGATCTGTTTACCTGGTCAGGTAACGGTGTTATTATACTAAACCAGACAATAGTTGATCTGTTTACCTGGTCAGGTAATGGTGTTATTATACGAAACCAGACAGTAGTTGATCTGTTTACCTGGTGAAGTAATGGTGTTATTAAACTAAACCAGACAATAGATGATCTGTTTACCTGGTCAGGTAATGGTGTTATTAAACTAAACCAGACAGTAGTTTACCTGGTCAGGTAATGGTGTTATTAAACTAAACCAGCCAATAGATTATCTGTTTACCTGGACAGGTAATGGTGTTATTATACTAAACCAGACAATAGTTGATCTGTTTACCTGGTCAGGTAATGGTGTTATTAAACTAAATCAGACTATAGTTGATCTGTTTACCTGGTCAGGTAATGGTGTTATTATACTAAACCAGAAAATAGATGATCTGTTCACCTGGTCAGGTAATGGTGTTATTAAACTAAACCAGACAATAGATGATCTGTTTACCTGGTCAGGTAATGGTGTTATTATACTAAACCAGACAATAGTTGATCTGTTTACCTGGTCAGGTAATGGTGTTATATACTAAACCAGACAATAGATGATCTGTTTACCTGGTCAGGTAATGGTGTTATTAAACTAAACCAGACAGTAGTTTACCTGGTCAGGTAATGGTGTTATTAAACTAAACCAGACAGTAGTTTACCTGGTCAGGTAATGATGTTATATACTAAACCAGACAGTAGTTTACCTGGTCAGGAAATGGTGTTATTAAACTAAACCAGACAATAGTTGATCTGTTTACCTGGTCAGGTAATGGTGTTATTAAACTAAACCAGACAATAGATGATCTGTTTACCTGGTCAGGTAATGGTGTTATTAAACTAAACCAGACAATAGTTGATCTGTTTATCTGGTCAGGTAATGGTGTTATATACTAAACCAGACAATAGATGATCTGTTTACCTGGTCAGGTAATGGTTTTATTAAACAAAACCAGACAATAGATGATCTGTTTACCTGGTCAGGTAATGGTGTTATATACTAAACCAGACAATAGTTGATCTATTTACCTGGTCAGGTAATGGTGTTATATACTAAACCAGACAGTAGTTTACCTGGTCAGGTAATGGTGTTATTATACTAAACCAGAAAATAGTTGATCTGTTTACCTGGTCAGGAAATGGTGTTATTATACTAAACCAGACAATAGTTGATCTGTTTACCTGGTCAGGTAATGGTGTTATTATACTAAACCAGACAATTGTTGATCTATTTACCTAGTCAGGTAATGGTGTTATTAAACTAAACTAGACAATAGATGATCAGTTTACCTGGTCAGGAAATGGTGTTATTAAACTAAACCAGACAATAGTTGATCTGTTTACCTGGTCAGGTAATGGTGTTATTAAACTAAACCAGACAGTAGTTTACCTGGTCAGGTAATGGTGTTATATACTAAACCAGACAATAGTTTACCTGGTCAGGTAATGGTGTTATTTAACTAAACCAGACAATAGTGTCTGTTTACCTAGTCAGGTAATGGTGTTATTATACTAAACCAGACAATAGTTGATCTGTTTACCTGGTCAGGTAATGGTGTTATATACTAAACCAGACAGTAGTTTACCTGGTCAGGTAATGGTGTTATTAAACTAAACCAGACAATAGTTGATCTGTTTACCTGGTCAGGTAACGGTGTTATTATACTAAACCAGACAATAGTTGATCTGTTTACCTAGTCAGGTAATGGTGTTTTTAAACTAAACCAGACAGTAGTTTACCTGGTCAGATAATGATGTTATATCCAAAACCAGACAGTAGTTTACCTGGTCAGGTAATGGTGTTATATACTAAACCAGACAGTAGTTTACCTGGTCAGGTAATGGTGTTATTATACTAAACCAGACAGTAGTTGATCTGTTTACCTGGTCAGGTAATGGTGTTATTAAACTAAACCAGACAATGTTGATCTGTTTACCTGGTCAGGTAATGGTGTTATTATACTAAACCAGACAATAGATGATCTGTTTAACTGGTCAGGTAATGGTGTTATATACTAAACCAGGCAAAAGATGATCTGTTTACCTGGTCAGGTAATGGTGTTATATACTAAACCAGACAGTAGTTGATCTGTTTACCTGGTGAATTAATGGTGTTATTAAACTAAACCAGACAATAGATGATCTGTTTACCTGGTCAGGTAATGGTGTTATTAAACTAAACCAGAAAATAGATGATCTGTTTACCTGGTCAGGTAATGGTGTTATTAAACTAAACTAGACAATAGATGATCTGTTTACCTGGTCAGGTAACGGTGTTATTATACTAAACCAGACAATAGTTGATCTGTTTACCTGGTCAGGTAATGGTGTTATTATACGAAACCAGACAGTAGTTGATCTGTTTACCTGGTGAAGTAATGGTGTTATTAAACTAAACCAGACAATAGATGATCTGTTTACCTGGTCAGGTAATGGTGTTATTAAACTAAACCAGACAGTAGTTTACCTGGTCAGGTAATGGTGTTATTAAACTAAACCAGCCAATAGATTATCTGTTTACCTGGACAGGTAATGGTGTTATTATACTAAACCAGACAATAGTTGATCTGTTTACCTGGTCAGGTAATGGTGTTATTAAACTAAATCAGACTATAGTTGATCTGTTTACCTGGTCAGGTAATGGTGTTATTATACTAAACCAGAAAATAGATGATCTGTTCACCTGGTCAGGTAATGGTGTTATTAAACTAAACCAGACAATAGATGATCTGTTTACCTGGTCAGGTAATGGTGTTATTATACTAAACCAGACAATAGTTGATCTGTTTACCTGGTCAGGTAATGGTGTTATATACTAAACCAGACAATAGATGATCTGTTTACCTGGTCAGGTAATGGTGTTATTAAACTAAACCAGACAGTAGTTTACCTGGTCAGGTAATGGTGTTTTTAAACTAAACCAGACAGTAGTTTACCTGGTCAGGTAATGATGTTATATACTAAACCAGACAGTAGTTTACCTGGTCAGGAAATGGTGTTATTAAACTAAACCAGACAATAGTTGATCTGTTTACCTGGTCATTTAATGGTGTTATTAAACTAAACCAGACAATAGATGATCTGTTTACCTGGTCAGGTAATGGTGTTATTAAACTAAACCAGACAATAGTTGATCTGTTTATCTGGTCAGGTAATGGTGTTATATACTAAACCAGACAATAGATGATCTGTTTACCTGTTCAGGTAATGGTTTTATTAAACAAAACCAGACAATAGATGATCTGTTTACCTGGTCAGGTAATGGTGTTATATACTAAACCAGACAATAGTTGATCTATTTACCTGGTCAGGTAATGGTGTTATATACTAAACCAGACAGTAGTTTACCTGGTCAGGTAATGGTGTTATTATACTAAACCAGAAAATAGTTGATCTGTTTACCTGGTCAGGAAATGGTGTTATTATACTAAACCAGACAATAGTTGATCTGTTTACCTGGTCAGGTAATGGTGTTATTATACTAAACCAGACAATTGTTGATCTATTTACCTAGTCAGGTAATGGTGTTATTAAACTAAACTAGACAATAGATGATCAGTTTACCTGGTCAGGAAATGGTGTTATTAAACTAAACCAGACAATAGTTGATCTGTTTACCTGGTCAGGTAATTGTGTTATTAAACTAAACCAGACAGTAGTTTACCTGGTCAGGTAATGGTGTTATATACTAAACCAGACAGTAGTTTACCTGGTCAGGTAATGGTGTTATTTAACTAAACCAGACAATAGTGTCTGTTTACCTAGTCAGGTAATGGTGTTATTATACTAAACCAGACAATAGTTGATCTGTTTACCTGGTCAGGTAATGGTGTTATATACTAAACCAGACAGTAGTTTACCTGGTCAGGTAATGGTGTTATTAAACTAAACCAGACAATAGTTGATCTGTTTACCTGGTCAGGTAACGGTGTTATTATACTAAACCAGACAATAGTTGATCTGTTTACCTAGTCAGGTAATGGTGTTTTTAAACTAAACCAGACAGTAGTTTACCTGGTCAGATAATGATGTTATATCCTAAACCAGACAGTAGTTTACCTGGTCAGGTAATGGTGTTATATACTAAACCAGACAGTAGTTTACCTGGTCAGGTAATGGTGTTATTATACTAAACCAGACAGTAGTTGATCTGTTTACCTGGTCAGGTAATGGTGTTATTAAACTAAACCAGACAATAGTTGATCTGTTTACCTGGTCAGGTAATGGTGTTATTATACTAAACCAGACAATAGATGATCTGTTTAACTGGTCAGGTAATGGTGTTATATACTAAACCAGGCAAAAGATGATCTGTTTACCTGGTCAGGTAATGGTGTTATATACTAAACCAGACAGTAGTTGATCTGTTTACCTGGTGAATTAATGGTGTTATTAAACTAAACCAGACAATAGATGATCTATTTACCTGGTCAGGTAATGGTGTTATTAAACTAAACTAGACAATAGATGATCTGTTTACCTGGTCAGGTAACGGTGTTATTATACTAAACCAGACAATAGTTGATCTGTTTACCTGGTCAGGTAATGGTGTTATTATACGAAACCAGACAGTAGTTGATCTGTTTACCTGGTGAAGTAATGGTGTTATTAAACTAAACCAGACAATAGATGATCTGTTTACCTGGTCAGGTAATGGTGTTATTAAACTAAACCAGACAGTAGTTTACCTGGTCAGGTAATGGTGTTATTAAACTAAACCAGCCAATAGATTATCTGTTTACCTGGACAGGTAATGGTGTTATTATACTAAACCAGACAATAGTTGATCTGTTTACCTGGTCAGGTAATGGTGTTATTAAACTAAATTAGACTATAGTTGATCTGTTTACCTGGTCAGGTAATGGTGTTATTATACTAAACCAGAAAATAGATGATCTGTTCACCTGGTCAGGTAATGGTGTTATTAAACTAAACCAGACAATAGATGATCTGTTTACCTGGTCAGGTAATGGTGTTACTATACTAAACCAGACAATAGTTGATCTGTTTACCTGGTCAGGTAAAGGTGTTATATACTAAACCAGACAATAGATGATCTGTTTACCTGGTCAGGTAATGGTGTTATTAAACTAAACCAGACAGTAGTTTACCTGGTCAGGTAATGGTGTTTTTAAACTAAACCAGACAGTAGTTTACCTGGTCAGGTAATGATGTTATATACTAAACCAGACAGTAGTTTACCTGGTCAGGAAATGGTGTTATTAAACTAAACCAGACAATAGTTGATCTGTTTACCTGGTCATTTAATGGTGTTATTAAACTAAACCAGACAATAGATGATCTGTTTACCTGGTCAGGTAATGGTGTTATTAAACTAAACCAGACAATAGTTGATCTGTTTATCTGGTCAGGTAATGGTGTTATATACTAAACCAGACAATAGATGATCTGTTTACCTGGTCAGGTAATGGTTTTATTAAACAAAACCAGACAATAGATGATCTGTTTACCTGGTCAGGTAATGGTGTTATATACTAAACCAGACAATAGTTGATCTATTTACCTGGTCAGGTAATGGTGTTATATACTAAACCAGACAGTAGTTTACCTGGTCAGGTAATGGTGTTATTATACTAAACCAGACAATAGTTGATCTGTTTACCTGGTCAGGAAATGGTGTTATTATACTAAACCAGACAATAGTTGATCTGTTTACCTGGTCAGGTAATGGTGTTATTATACTAAACCAGACAATTGTTGATCTATTTACCTAGTCAGGTAATGGTGTTATTAAACTAAACCAGACAATAGATGATCAGTTTACCTGGTCAGGAAATGGTGTTATTAAACTAAACCAGACAATAGTTGATCTGTTTACCTGGTCAGGTAATGGTGTTATTAAACTAAACCAGACAGTAGTTTACCTGGTCAGGTAATGGTGTTATATACTAAACCAGACAGTAGTTTACCTGGTCAGGTAATGGTGTTATTTAACTAAACCAGACAATAGTGTCTGTTTACCTAGTCAGGTAATGGTGTTATTATACTAAACCAGACAATAGTTGATCTGTTTACCTGGTCAGGTAATGGTGTTATATACTAAACCAGACAGTAGTTTACCTGGTCAGGTAATGGTGTTATTAAACTAAACCAGACAATAGTTGATCTGTTTACCTGGTCAGGTAACGGTGTTATTATACTAAACCAGACAATAGTTGATCTGTTTACCTAGTCAGGTAATGGTGTTATTAAACTAAACCAGCCAGTAGTTTACCTG